>NC_083843.1:7664752-7896803 GCF_015708825.2 Lethenteron reissneri | reverse complement strand
ATGGCTGTATAGAAGCACACCATCATTGTCTTTGGCAGATTAAATTTATTCAGCTGCCGTAAGAAGTACATTCTTTGTTGAGCTCTCTTGATAAGGGAGCTGATGTTCAGTTCCCACTTGAGGTCCTGGGAAAGAATAGTGCCCAGGAAGCGGAATGACTCAACATTGGTGACTGGGGAGTCGCACAGGGTGATGGGGGTGAGTGGGGCTGTATTCTTCCTGAAGTCCACAACCATCTCCACGGTCTTAAGAGCATTAAGCTCCAGGTTGTTCTGGCTACACCAGGTCACCAGGTTGTCAGCTTCCCTCCTATAGTCAGACTCATCCCCATCAGAGATTAGCCCAATGAGGGTGGTGTCGTCCGCAAACTTCAAGAGTTTGACGGACTGGTGACTGGAGGTGCAGCTGTTGGTGTACAGGGTGAAGAGCAAAGGTGAAAGGACGCAGCCCTGAGGAGATCCGGTGCTGATTGACCTGGCGGCAAAAACTTGTGATCCCAGTTTGACACACTGCTTCCTGTCAGACAGGAAGTCTGTGATCCATCTGCAGGTGGAGTCTGGCACGTTCAGCAGGGAGAGCTTGTCCTGAAGCAGGCTAGGAATGATGGTGTTAAAAGCCGAGCTAAAGTCCACAAACAGGATCCTGGCGTAGGATGCTGTGGAGTCCAGATGCTGTAGGGTGAAGTGGAGGGCCATGTTAACTGCGTCATCCACAGACCTGTTGGCTCTGTAGGCAAACTGAAGGGGGTCCAGTAGAGGGTCTGTGATGGCTTTGAGGTGTGCCAGGACCAGGCGCTCAAAAGACTTCATTACCACGGAGGTAAGGGCGATGGGTCTGTAATCATTTAATCCTGTTGGCCTTGGCTTTTTGGGCACTGGAATGATGATGGAGGACTTGAGACAGGCTGGTACATGACATGTCTCCATGGAGGTGGTAAAGATGCTGGTGAACACTGGAGACAGCTGGTCCGCGCAGTGCCTGAGGGTGGCTGGAGAGACAGAGTCCGGCCCAGCTGCTTTGTGTGGGTTCTGCCTCTTGAAAAGTTTTTTAACTTCTCCCTCCTGAATGGAGATAGTGTCTCTGTAGTGTGGGGTGGGATAGGGGCCTCTTGGGTGGGAAGGGGTAGTTCAGGACAGTCCAATTGTCTTTCAAATCTGCAGTAGAACTCGTTCAGGTCGTTGGCTAGGCGGGAGTCGTTAGTGGTGTGGGGGGCTCTGGGCTTGTAGTTGGTGATCTGCCTGAGCCCTCTCCAGACAGAAGCAGAGTCGTTAGCAGAGAACTGGTGTTTTAGTCTCTCTGAGTACAATGGTTTAGCCTCTCTCACCGCCTTGCTAAACCTGTTCTTCAACTCCTTGAATCTGTCTCTATCCCCACTCCTAAACGCTTCCTCCTTCTCCAACCTCAACCTTCTGAGCTTTGCTGAGAACCAGGGCTTGTTGTTGTTGAAGTTCACCCTGGTGCGTGTTGGAATACAGCAGTCCTCACAGAAGCTGATGTACGACGTCACAGCCTCTGTGAGTTCATCCAGACTATTGGTAGCAGTCGTGAACATATCCCAGTCAGTACAGTCCAAGCACGCCCGCAATTCCTCTATAGCCTCACTAGTCCACTGTTTAAATGTCCTCACAGCAGGTTTACAGAGCTTTAGTTTCTGCCTGTATGCAGGAATTAGGTGGACCATGACATGGTCAGTGTCCCAGTGCTGCTCTGGGGATGGCGTGGTAGGCTCTACTGACTGTAGTGTAACAGTGATCCAGACGAATTGGCATGTTTTGTTTACGTGACAACCCTTACTAATTTCGGATGGTGGCGGGTTTAACAACACATTTATGTTCACGTGATCTAACCAAAAGAACCTATTATAGATAATATTGGTCGTTAAAAGCTTGCTACGTGTTAAACACACACACACACACACTCTTAGATAAGGTAACCTTAGTCACTGCTGGCCATTAAGGCTACTTTGCCTATCCTTCAGGATATGGGGATATTCCCATTATTGACCAAAGCATGGCGAGTCCCACAGGATTTCAAACTTTTGCGAGTTTACACCGATTTGTTTGAGCCTGTAGCATTATGCTACCTCACCACAATCACTTTTAAGATGCAAAAACACAGCAATCACAGATCACCACTTTTCAGTTAGTCACCACAATGATCATGCTCAGCAGTATCTTCTCGCAATATTAGATGCGATGCTTGCACCGGCTCCAGGGGTGGCGATAGAGGCCTCCTCCTTGCACTCCTCTATGAAGGAGGATAGCTCCCAGAGGATTAGTTAACCCCGGTATTACTGTACAGTAAGTCCTGGGTTGCGGAAGACCCGACTTGTGGAAATCCCACTTTACGGAAATGCTCCCATTAATCATGTAAAAAACAAAATCTGCGGAATTTTTGCGTTAGTTACGTAAGCACAAATAGTGCAGCATGATTTAAAGCTTTCGTGACTGCAGGGATTCATATTCTTGGTTCTTTCGGTAAAGTCACGTAGAAGGGAAATAATAAAATAATCTCACGTCGTGAGAATTTTTTTTGTTTTATATTTATATTATTTTATTATTTCCCTTCTACGTGACTTTACCGAAAGAACCAAGAATATAGTGTAGCGTTGTTGAGGTTGTGGGCGTATACCGAGGTGCGAGGCGTAAGCCCCGCTTTATGCCTCGCTTCACCAAAACACTGCCTTCACCAAGCCCGAGCTTCACTAGGATTAAGGTAAATGGGAATTTTTTTGTAGCGTTAGGTATTTTTTTCCATTGTAGCATTACGTAAATGTTTATTTTGTACGCTTAGAACTATATTTTTCCCATGTTTCTATTGATAGTTTTCTTCATGTTAAGTTTATTTCATGAGTTATTTAGGGTATGTACTTTATTTAACACAATTACACTTCTATTGCATATGGTCTCAGCCAACAGCGATCGGAGAAGTCTAGGCCTAGCCTAATGCACGGTAAATTAACATTCGGAAGTGACTGCTTTTTGTTAACAATTAACATTAAACTGTTTAGTGGCATTCATAAACAATTGGATAGAGTGTATGTTTCATTAGTTTAATTATGGATAGTGTTAGCGTAGATATTCCATGAAATTAAAGAATTCTAGATTAGAAGTTTTTTTCCACAATAATCAAGATTAAAACATTTTTTTGCTGGGGTTGTTCCACCTGATGACGGAAGCTTGTGTTGCCTTCAAAACGTCGTGATTTAGTAATTTTTATTTTAATTTTATTTTATTTTCACCTACGTGACTTTACTGAAGGAGCCAAAGAGTATAAATTAAAGAATCATAGGAAGTGCAGGGCGTATGTACAGCGATACAGGTAGTGAAACAAAATGGACGACAGCTCGATGCAGTACTGAGAGGAATCGAACTCGTAATCTGGTAGGGCAGGCACAACTATTTCCGGCTATGGGATTTTATCTTGATTTCGCGGGAAAATTATTCAGTGTCCAACATACGAAAAATTCGCGTTACGGATCATTCTCGAGAACCTAACTCTTCTGTAAGCCGAGGACTGCCTGTATTATGC
Source organism: Lethenteron reissneri (assembly GCF_015708825.2). Taxonomy (NCBI): domain Eukaryota; kingdom Metazoa; phylum Chordata; class Hyperoartia; order Petromyzontiformes; family Petromyzontidae; genus Lethenteron; species Lethenteron reissneri. The sequence continues at coordinate 7,893,272 of NC_083843.1, read as the reverse complement.
AAGACACTGGTTGTGGGATAATGCTGAGTGAGACGCAGGTTGTGTGCTATGATGCTGTGTGTTATGATGTGTGTGTGAGGATACTGTGCATGATGATGCTGTGTGTAATGATGTTGTATGTGATACTGCTGTGTTAAGATGATGATGCCGTGTAAGGCACTGGCTGTGTGATGACAATGCTATGTGATGCTGTGTAAGGCACTGGCTGTGTGGGTCACTGCTAGTTCTGGTCTCACAGGATAGATACTTGGAAGGGAGCTGCACACTCATTTCCCAGCGAAGAAGACATTGAAATGATCAGCGCCCTGCAGGGAGCTGTGGTCAGACTGCTGGCGTTCATGTGTGAGTTCCACTGACTCTTGCCACGTGTGCGTGTCTGTTATTCTGTATTTGTGCTTGTACATGTGTAGGAGTGTTACGGGAGGGCGAACAAACACACAAGGGGTGGTTATGCCCGCACGCGGAAGGATGCTTACATTCACGTCCGCATCGGTTAGCCCTGGGGGGCTGTAACGGTGCTGTGATCCCCCACGGCCCCACCCCTCGGGGGGGAGTTGCTATATAAGGCGGTGAGCCGGTGGGCTCGGGGTTCAGTGTTCAGCTTAAACCAGTGAAGAGAGAAGACCGGCTAGATAGGCCCTGGGACTCCCCTGGATCGCTGTCCTTCTAAGGACCGACCAGGGCAAGCCAGTGGCGTGGCCCCGAGAGCCCAGAGCCGATGCTCTTGTAAGAGCAGGTCTGGTGGCTAAAGGTGCCGTGATCCCAGCTTGGCCCGAGCTGGATCAGCTAGCCTCCCCTAGCTCTCGAGTGGAGGACCTGGGAGTAGGCTAGCCGGTTAGAGTTACTGGGGTCTCCCTGTTAGACGGGTGAAGGGGTCGTTACCCCTTCGAGTGTTGTATACATTTGCCTGTGCTGAGTGAACGTTATAATAAATAAGTGTGCCTCCGACTACGTCGTCTACTTCTCATTGAGCCCACTACACATGTATGGGTCTTTGCCTTTGTAATTGCAATTGCGAGAGTGGAGAATCATCTTCTTGGTTCTTTCGGTAAAGTCACGTGACTTTACCAAAAGAACCAATAAGATGAATCCCTGCAGTCACGAAAGCTTTAAATCGAGAGTGGAGAAGTTTACAAACTTGGGCAGTGTGCCTATTTTGGCAGCTGATGTCTCACTCCAAAGCGGTATTATCTCTTCATAAGCTGTGTATTGCTGTGTGGAAGCCACCTGGTCTGTCACTCCACATGAAGCTTCGGGTCTTCTCAGTCACAGTTATGCCCTCCCTTCTCTATGTTTGTGAAACGTGAAGCCCTCTAAATCAATATCTGCGCTGGTTTGAACATTCAGGCTGGCCTGCCTACGGTCCATGCTGGGTTTAACCAGACTAGATTGTGTGAGTTTACACATCGTTGCAGATCTGGACACAGTCCCATCAGTGAGCTCTTCTGGCAAGCAAGGCTGCACTGGTTGGGTCATATCGCCTACATGCCCAGTCAAAGCATGCCCAAATAGCTTTTCTACAGCCGGGTAGATGAGCCGAAACGGGCACAACAATGAAGGGCAGAGGAGTGATGCTCACAACAACGAGTGGAGCACCAGGTAGCTAAAACGCAGAAAATTGGCCCAATGGGGAGCATAGTTGGTGCACTTCCCAGTCATCTCAGCAAGTTAACCCATGGCCCTTCAACACTTCACGTGGCCTCAAAGTGCCCCTAGCATGGCACAAGTGCCGTGGTGACGTCACCACCACTTACTGGCGAACAACAGTTGTTGTAATTGTGTCTTTGTGCGTGTATGGATAAGTGGGAGTGTGTATGTGGGTAGCGGTAGTCTAGCAGTTCTCGCGCTGCACTGTGAACCCACCAACTCAAGTTAAAACCTGCTCATGGCACAGAGACCTCATCAAGCAGGGGATTGACAAAGTGCTGTACATGGTATTACATTGGTAGTTATGTACAGGCATACCCCATTTAGCGTGGGGGGTGCGTGCCTGGAAACGGGAGCACTATGTGAATCAGCGCTATACGGGGTCATTATAGCATAGGCTCTATGGAGATGCGTTCTTGACATCATAATTTATCATGTACGAACAACAGATCAGGGGTTCATTAGGTTATTGGATCAATAATACAAATGATAAACAGTATTGATCAATACCTATGGTACGAAAATGTAAGTAAGATAAACAGTGCATTCACCAGTACATAGTGTGACCGGATATGGTGAACTTGGCAGCACTGTAAGACAAGGTGGGAGCTACAACTTGCGCCTGGTGGTTCAGTCAAATCTATGACCAGACACCCCCCTCTCCCCGTGAGTGGTGCAGTTCAATCTGTGACTTGACGCCCCCGTTTTTAGAGGAAAGTGCTCATTGGTGGAGAGTGAACGCCGCGCCAACTCAAGCATGATGATAGCGCTCGTTCATTGGCTGTGGGCAGAGAGCCTAAATGGGCGTACACTGCTTTAAAGTAGGGCTTTTCATCCTTGTGTAATGTGTTTAGAAATACTGTACACAAATAACTATTTAAATAACGATTTGCTCGGGAACAGCCCTATAACGAATCAGCGCTGTATGAGGTAGTGCTAAACGTGGTATGCCTGTATTATATTATGAATGTATGTATTATAATATACGTGTATGTTAATGCATGAGTGTTATTGTTATAGTTGTGCTATTACACAGATACTGTTATTATCGTTACAACAGATGGATGCTCGCCGACTCTGGACCCAAACTCAGCCCATGACGAACTCCAGACCTCCTCGGATCTCAGGACGGTGACGTGGATCGGTGTCGCCCAGGGTCGCTCCGATCACCCACAACAATTTGATCGCTATTACCAAGCCCTGTGCTCCGAGAGCTTCTCGTCGGGCCAGCACTACTGGGAGGTGGACGTGGGGGCCGTGGGAGAGTGTCGGGTTGGAGTCGCGTACGGGACGATCGCACGGAAAGGGTATGGTGATGAGTGCGAGCTGGGACAGAATGACTCCTCCTGGGTTTTATATAAAAATGACAACATCTGCTGCATGGTTCATGGTGGTGTCGGCACCTCACTGCCGATGAGGGAGCCTCCCCGGAGAGTCGGGTGTCACCTGCACTGGGAGGCAGGGCTGCTGTCGTTTTACTGTGCCGACTCCATGCAGCTGTTGCACTCCATTCATCACTCATTTAGTCAGTCTCTCCACCCTGCACTGGGTGTATGGGGTGATGCTGGTGACTCAGTAAGGATTCTGGATCTGAGTCGTGCATCCTGAGAGCACGGAGTGTTGGTAGCGCAGAGAACAGGCACAACGCACATACATGCACACAAGTGTAGCGGCGTCGTTGAACGTTGAGTGTAACTGCCGCTGTAGTAACGGCCTTGAGCCAACAGGGGGCAGAAGGGAAGCCGATGAAGATGAGTGAGTCCGTTAGGCCGAGGTAAACCCCAGTGTAGCTCGAGACCAGGGGTACAGACCCCAGACCCCCAAGAGGGGGGATGCAGGATAACGTCACGCTTCAGGCCCCTTCAGATGGTTCCAGAAGGGAGGAGTGGCTAGAGGTAGAGTGAGCCAGAAACCGGTGTAAAAGCCAGTCCCCTAAACGGGACCGGTAGTCGTCGTTTACCTGAAGACCGAAGAGCCACCCCAGAGACCTGGAGCTGCCACCTGGAAGACCCGAAGCGAAGAGCCCAAATGGCAGAACCCAAACCACTGGCTAGGGTCGGGACAAAAGCTTAACCAGTGTAGGGTTTACACTATGGGAACCTCATTTGCCAGTAAAAATATGATAATTGGTTTTTTACCCTTCTATCTGGCAACAAAACTGACACCTTTTTACGAAGAGTCATGTTTGCATAGACCACAATACCTGCAGTCATAATGCAAACAAAAAACATAACTCTGATAATGTGCACTGTCCTTGAAGTTGATTGGTCCACACCTGAGATAGCTTTCCTTAGAGCCTAGTCTCACATGGGTTTGGCGTCATCTGGTCCAACCCATGTGAGACTAGGCTCTAAGGAAAGCTATCTCGGGTGTGGACCAATCAACTTCAAGGACAGTGCATACATTATCAGAGTTATGTTTTTTGTTTGCATTATGACTGCAGGTATTGTGGTCTATGCAAACATGACTCCTTGTAAAAAGGTGTCAGTTTTGTTGCCAGATAGAAGGGTAAAAAACCAATTATCAGTGTAGGGTTAGAGCTTAACCAGAATAGGGTTACAGCTTAATCAGTGTGAGGGCAGAATAGTCTGGAGGAAATGCCTCCTTAGTGTATCGGGTGGAAGGGGCCGTACCCCTATGTGTTACGTGAATGTTAAATACACGTGCTGCATCCAGAAGAGAGAAGTCTCCTCGAGTTTTGTACCCACTACACAGACATAATACAAATACCCGCCATATAGCCTTCAACAGACTGTTGGGGCAAGTTATGTTAGTGAGCACTGCAAGGTTGGCCGAGCTACTGGCTGAGGTGTAGGGGGAGCTCTACTGAGGGGAGAGGGGCTGATGGGAGCTGTGCCTAACGGGGGTGGACACAGGGTGGCTCCAGTGTTGGTGTACGGTGCTTTTTCTGCAATATTTTGCTGTTTTTCTTGGATTTTCTGTTTGCACGTAGTCACTTTAAGATGTTTTCTTGTTCATGTTTTAGTTTTTTGGTTGTTGCGGTTGCACCCGATTCAGGAGACGAATGGCTCACAGGGCTCTACCTAATAAATGAACTTGAGAGGCTTCTGCTCAGAGGTGGGGGTCCAAAAGCTGCGAGTTCTGAAAGCAAGGAGCCGCACTCCTGGTGGTGCTGGGACTATACTCTTAGTTATTTCGGTAAAGTCACGTAGGTAAAAAATGAAATTAAAATTAATACAAAATTAAAACAATAAAATCAATTGTGATTTTATTGTTTTTACAATACAAAAAGCGATAGGAGTGCAAAGTATAGGAAATCTACTAAATATGAATAGAAAATACGTACATTATTGAAGTGCGACTTATCAAGCAAAGGTAGCAAAAATAAAATAGTCCAATATTGTCTGCTGACAGAAATCGGGAACAGCCGTTGTCAAGCCAAAATTTAATTCAGCGTCTGCAGACTTCCCCTTTGGAGTTGAGAAACACGCGGTGCCCCATAGCCACGGGCTCGGATTCTGGATTGGCCGAAGTAACACGAGGTCGATCTCAGAGGCTCGAGGGCCGATATAACGAGAGAGAGAAAGGCGCCCAGAGGCAAGGGGAGGAGCCCTCGCTCGGGGCCAGCCACCACAGCAGGGCGCCTGTAGCCACCCTCAAGGGACTTGCAGTCATTGGCCCAAGGGAGCTGGCGAGAGTGGAGTCGCTCTGCACGTGGCAGAATCACAACTCCGGTGTTTTCCACATTGCACCAGGTACTCGTTTAAGGCTGAGTGGAGTTAAGGAAGGCCCAGAACCGGTTTTAATTTTCGCCAGTGTGTGATGTTACTTTTCTGGCAATATTGGGTTTTATTTCTGGAATTGGTTTGGATTCTATGGATATGTGAATGCATGTGTAGTGTATAGAGGGTCATGCGTGGATATTGTGGGGTGGAGTGGTGATTAGCACACTGTGGGGTAGCCAAGAGCTCACTGCAAGCAAGTACTGGAAACACGCTTCACGTGAAACTTCGGGAGATACGCGCCATTCCCTTGCAGTAACTTGTTAATTGGCTGATGACACCATAATATACAGAGGATTGTAGAGCTCGGGAAATTGTTGATAGCGCCGGCTCACTGCATGGCTGCTGCTATCTTCCTTCTCGTCTGTGGTTCCTCCTCTCGTCTCTGAGTCACCCTCTCTCATCGAGAGTGAATCTGGCGCACAGTGGCGCCTTACAAGTTGGTTTATTATTATGACTACTCTTTAATGTGAGACAACAATCCGGTGTGAACCCAACCTTGATTCTCAGGTGTTTAGAAATGCATAGATTATTTTTTGACGCGTTGATTATATCGAACCAATTGTGTCATTGCGTGAACGCTAATCACATTGTGGTCTGGTCTGTCTGATTTCTATTTGATTCATTGCTGTCGTGTGTTTTGTTTTGCTTCCTTTATTTTGGCGACCCAGGTCACTCTTGCAATTGAGACTCATCCCTGACTCCTGAGTTTTCACCTCGTTGAAAAACTTAACTTGATCATCAGCAGTATCAGCAGAATTAGTAACATCAGCAGGAGCAACATCATCAGCAGCAGTAGCTCTATCTTTAGCATCATCATCCGGGTCGGCTGTGATCCTCGTTTCTTCTCGGGGTTGGGCAGCATCTCGGCTGATGTTCGCTCGCGGGATTGTGGAGAGGGCTGCGGCCACGGGTGGTGGTGCAGAGTGAAGTGTGCCACTCGCCAGTCTCAGAGCGCCCTTGGGTTTGGTGTCAACGGAACCTCATGGTACGAGGCTGATCGCAGCAGGGAGTTTACACGTTTCCTTGTCAACGACAACCACGTACCACATCAACTAAGACCTCAACAATGTTAGTCGCCACCGACTCGAGTCTTGATACCCTTTCTAGGATCGTGCAGTTATCATCCTAGAATCTCACCCAGATCTTGCCAAACGCTGGCAAAGTGTAAAACGAGGACATCCAGAATAAACACCTCAAGACTCACACATCACACCTTCTGGCTTTGACATTCCTCCTCAAAGACACTCAAGGAACCATTAACCGCATCAGAACCTCAATCGGCAGATTTTGACATTTCCCTCCGTGAATAGAACATTTCAGAAAAAGCCACAGGATTGCATTTGTGGCCATGCAACCCAAACTATAGAACCATATAATAAACCACTGTGGTTTGCACTCCTTAAACGGAAGAATATCAAATCTACATGAACCCTCTACTGAAGCCCTCTCATCGTGGCTTGCAGACCTCGATATTGACATTTAGACTATGAGACCTCCTTTACTAGTGGCAAAATATAGCAATAGGTTTTTACCCTTTCAACTGGTACAAAAACTGACACCTTTATACAAGGCATCATGTTTGCAATAACCACAACACAAGCAGTCAAAATGCAAACAAAAAGAAACAACTCTGATGATGATAATGATATGCACTGTCCTTGAAGTTGATTGGTCCACACCCGAGACAGCTTTTCTTAGAGCCTAGTCTCCATTGGTGTTGGACCAGATGACGCCAAAAGGCCTACAACTCAAAGACAGCGCACTATTAGAGTATTGAGAGCTCGGGGTAAGCATTTTGACTGCTTGTGTTGTGGTTATTGCAAACATGATGCCTTGTATAACGATGGCATTTCCAAGCAACCTTGGTCGAGGAGTATTTTAACTGGCATGCGGCGCAAGAAATCGGTGCCCAATAGGCATGGGACGGCAAGTGAACGTGAGATCAAAACTGGTCCCTCCGCGGTGATTTTCCCTATAGCAATGCGCACATCAATTCGCCCCAAAATACCCATGCTACCCCCATTAGCAGCAACGCACGCGCCATTAGCCGGTCGGATCCGTGACGTAGGAATGGACAGGAGATGAAAAATAACATCGGAAATTATGGTGGCAGACGCGCCAGTGTCCACCAAAATACGAACATCGATCCCATCGATGGTATCCCGTACCGTCGAGGACCCCGATGCGGCTGCTACCACTCTACGGGCCAATTTTTCCATTGTGTCGCAGAGTGCGGCATCGACACAGGTGCACCATAATTAATTACCGTCCGGAGTGCAAACATGTGTGCGAGTGGATGGGTGATGTGACAAGACCTGCCGGGTGTCCGATGTGTGCCGACTTGCCCGAGGGTGCCGTGGATCCGCGTCTGGTGGAGGAGATGGAAGCCGGCCAGACGGGAGCTGACAAGGCTGAAGTCGGCAGCGGCAATCCCGGGCGAAATGGCCTCGTCGGCCACACTTAAAACACGTGGCCGCCGTCGCCCAGCGGTCGCTCTTCCCGGTCCCTGCACGTGGTCGTCCGGCCCCATCACACTGCTCGCGCGGCCGGCGTTTCGGGACCCAGCGAGGAACAACAGCCATCACCTCGTCGTCGCTGGAGTCATTGGAGCTGTGGACGACCCGACGTGGAGACCACCCCAATGGTGGACCGTCTATTTCTGGATTCCCCGTCCATGCCGCCATCTGATCCCAGCGTTTTAGGTTGAACTTGGCGTCCAAGCAGCGCGCCGCCCATTGAGACGTGAGCGGTTCGTGGCCGCACACCGGCAACGAGATGTTCAATTCCTGGGCCAGCTCAATCATTCTGGAATGGATGAGAGGATCTAGGAGGTCAGCTGATGAGTCGGGGTAGGCGGCCATGGCAAGCGCTAACAGCACCCCTCGGTAAGCCAAGGGCGATTCCTCTGGTCCTCGACGACATGACATACATTTTCTGGTAGCTGCCGTCGGCGGTTCGTAGAACTCTGCCATTTTAGTGAAAGCGTCACGCAGCGTCTTCTTCTTGCTCGCCGGGATGGATCGGAAGACCGCCAAGGAGACATCATCCAGCAGCGTGGGCAGAGCCTCCAGTGCCTCCGCCTCCGTCCATCGCACCGACCGAAAGGCTGACTCGAACCGCCACGTGAACGCACTCCAATCGCCCCCGGCAACAAATTCCTTGATTTGAGGAAGACGATGTCCGCGGTGAATGTCCGACGCCTCGAGCGTCTCCAATCCTGCTCCCCGCGTATTTCGCGGCTCCGTCAAAATGGCGTCCGGCAGCTGCGTGGCGGCAGCCCCGCCCAAGATGGCGTCCGGCGGCCGCGTGTCGGCAGCCCCTCCCAAGATGGCGTCCGGCGGCTTCATTGCAGCAGCCCCGCCCAAGATGGAGGCCTCTCCCTCCTTGGCAGAAGCAATGGTGGACGTCGTTTCCCGCTGAAAATCCTGATCATCGGCCCTTGGTTGAATTCCATGCGGCCGACCGAGGGCGGCTGAAGATGCGACCGCCGTCACCAGATTCAGAAAAATTGCACGGAACGATTCAATCTGCTCCACCAGTCGACGCCACCCCTCGTCCGCAGTCAAAGAAGTCGCTTCGCCAGCCTGTCGGCGATGAGCGGCGTCGGGGAGAGCAGCAGCCGGAGGCAGAGGACCCGCAGCTCTCAGCAGCTCGTCCTCATCTGCCTCAACCTCTTCCTCCGACGAAGGGTCCAGTGGGTTTCTCTTCTTGAGGTGCTTGGACATTTTAGATGAATCGTCCAAACGGTTTCAAGAGATACTTCTGACACCAATGTAATAAAGGTTGCTTAGGCGACTTTAGGAATCCGGTCTTTTATTCAACTTGCATTACAGCTTTCCTTCACGCTGCTGACAGGCAGCATGAGAGGGATAGAGAGAGAGACGCGCCGCCATGTGGCAACCCGGAGCCCCGCTCACACGTGGCCTCCTCCTCCGTTCGTTCCCGTTCTGACCACGTGTCGTTCGTCTCCACCCCTATTTAATACCCGGGTCACGTGGTACGTTTCCACCAATCATGGTTAGCCTCCATGTAATATTCTAGGCTCCCTCGTAGGCTCTCGGGACCACGCCCCCGACTCATCTCCCCATTGGCTGTGGCCAAAGCCAGCAGAACCAATCCTCTACTTACAGCTGTCACCTTTAGATTTCAGTAAAGAGACCAGGTCTGGCTTGAGGGCAGTGGTTGAGATGCGTAAAATGTCACGCAAGTGGGAGTCACTCATCCTTGACCTCAATCGGTTCTTGTTTAAGTTCATGACTGAGAATGTTTGCTCACACAAATATGTGGAGCCGAATAAGCTCAGCATTTTCTTAGCGAATGACCGCATTTCTGGAAACCTGCTTTTGTCCAGCTGTCGATAAAAGTCAACAAGAGAACACTGCTGGTGTTTTCCGCGGCACTCATCATCACACTGCAGCTCAATGAGCTCCAACTGCAGCTGTGGAGGAGCATCATCAGGGTCCACGGAGAAGGGAGAAGAGAAAAGCAACATGTCCTTTTCAATAACTGCAAAGTCCCGAAAGCGTTTGTTAAATTCCACAGAAAGAGATGCGATAGCTGTTGCATAACTCTTCATTTGCGCACCGATGTTGTGCTGTGGGAAACTGTCAATGACCTCTTTCAAAGCTGAGAAGTGTGCGGTGCAGGCTCTGTTTGGGACAAGTGTCTTTGGAAAAGTTTGAGTTTGGTTCCAAAGGCCTTGATGTGAGTGTATAGCTGGCTCACCACTGCATCTTTTTCTTGAAGATTACCATTCAGCGCATTCAGATGCTTCATTATGTCAACCAAAAAAGACAGATTTGCCAGCCATACAGGATCGGACAGTTCTTCCATTGGTTGTCTCTTCTCACCCAAAAAAATTCCAATTTCCTCCTTGAGAGAGAAAAATCGCTGCAGTGCGGACCCCCGACTTAGCCACCTCACATCGTTGTGATATATTACGTCACCCTATTCAGCCTGGATGTCACACAATAACTGCTGAAACTGTCGGTGGTATAGAGCTTTAGAGCGAATAGAATTGATTGCCTTTGCCACTGGTTTCATAACATCGTCAAATGTTAGATGTTTGGCGCAGAGAGCCTGCTGGTGAATGATACAGTGAAGTTTAATAGCGTTACCTGCTTCTTCGCTGACTTTATTTCAAATCAGTGTGGACAATCCACTTTGCTCACCAGCCATAGCAGGCGCACCATCGGTAATGATCCCAAAAACTTTACTCCATGGTAGTTTCATATCATCAACAGCTTCACAAACAGAAACGGATAAATCTGTTCCTCTGGTTTGCCCTTTAAGGCTTTTGAGGTCAAGCAGCTCCTCTGTCACGTTCATGTTGTCATCAACTCCTCTTAAAAAAATAAGTAGTTGTGCAGTGTCAGATGCATCGGTGCTTTCATCGCAGGCTAATGAGAAATAATCAAAAGCCACTCCCCTGTCCCCCAGTTGTCTCTGGATATCTGACGATATGTCCTCAACTCTCCGTGCCACAGTGTTGCGTGCCAGGCAAACATTAATACATTCTTGCTTTTTCTCGGGGCAAATGTTCTCCACCATTTTCATGACACAGTCTTTGATAAACGCACCTTCAGTAAAAGGTTTGCCATGTTTAGCTATTAACATGGCCACTTCATAGCTGGCTTTGGTGATGTTTTCCTTTGACTCACAGGCCCGCGTGAAGAATCGCTGTTGCGATGCCAGAGCAGCTTGGAGTTGCTTCACTTTTTCAGCGCGGTCACTCCCTGTTAGCTTGTCGTATGTTGTAGCATGTTTAGTCACGTAGTGTCTCTTTATGTTGAAATCCTTAAACAAGGCAACCGTCTCTTTACAAATTAGACAAACACAATTGCCTTGATTTTCAGTGAAAAAGTATTGTAATTCCCACTGCTCCTGAAAGCGGCGGCCCTCACTGTCAACTTTTCTCTTTTTTTTGCAGTCGCCACGGCATAAATTATTCGAGAAGGGTTCGCGGCACGGATGCAGAGCCAGATAGCATTAGAATGGTGGTGCCACCGTGTGGTGAAAGGAGGAATTACATCTTTAAAGTTTTATGATTTATTTATTCTGACAGAGCTAGCGAGCCATAAATATCACATTATAAGACCGAAGCTGCGGGCCGTATGAAATCTGACCGCGGGCCATGATTGGCCCGTGGGCCGGACTTTGGACATGCCTGGGTTAGATGGTTAACCCAATAAAACTGTATAATGGTTATTGGTCGCGAAGGCTTACGTGTTAAACTACTATAGATGTGTTATGGTGATTTGTTAACTTTCCTTGTACTTGTGTAGTGCTCGAACCGACACGACAGCTTCTTGTCTTTCCTCATTACTTTATTTCGCGTATTTCGCTCAACACTCCTCCATCCAACATCGCTCAACGTTCCTCCTTCTAACACCGATCCACAGTCTCCTCCACGCTCTCCGCTCGCTCGACGCGTTCCGCCGGCCTCACTCGCTCCCCATCACTCCTCCGTCGACTCTCCTCTCCACTCTCTCCGCCAGTTTGGCTGCTCTTTATCAGCTCCGCCGTCCCACTTTGTCGTAACTACATCAGCTTCTCTTCCCACGCTCCAGCCGCTTCCTACTGGTTTCGTCGTCTCACTGTTACTCTACACTTCTCCACTGCTACCCTACGCTTCTCCACTGCTACCCTACGCTTCTCCACTGCTACCCTACGCTTCTCCGCTGCTACCCTATACTGTTACTAGCTCTGCTGCTCAGACTCTTCCATCCTCTGTCTCTTCCCAGGCGCGAACTCCCGTTTCCTCCAAAACCCCTGAATTTATCCCCGAGCCAAATAATTCCAAATTAATCAGGGGCATCCCCTGCAACGCCACTCGCCCCCAGCCCCCGCTGCCACGTGGCATGTTTTTCCAGACACTGTGGCGCCACTCCGCGACAACAACACCCTCTCGCCCAATCAGCGCCCTGCACCCTTAATTACTCCCTGCCACCTGCTACCATCCTCAGACATCATGTCACCTCCTTTGGGACAACAACGACCGGCCAATCAGCGCCCTGTGTCCTCATTTGCTCCCACTGTACGCCGCATGCGCGCACACCGACTTCAGCGTGTGACGCGTATCTCAAGCACTACTCTTGCACTACTATCATGTTTGTGTACTGTTTGTTGTTGTAACGTTCTTACCCCGTGCTCCTACTGGACAATTGTTGAAAAGAGCTTTACAGGTCATCGGATTCCTCCTGCAGTATAAATATTCCGATTCTGATGTACGTCAGTTCAAAGATGCCAATGCTGGACTTTGGACACATTAATTACAGAACAAAACTGCGTGTGCATTTGTGTTCGTGCCTGACATTGATAACGGGGCTTAAACTACCAACTCGTTTCACCGGAGAAACACGTTTAATCACAGGCGACTGCTTGGAATCGAAAGCCCGCATCTCAGGATGTGTTATTTTCACGATGGTGATCATGTTCTTACAAAATCCATTGTTGGCGCTGGTTAAGGCCAACGGCGCGAATCCACAGGTACATCTAGACAGGTTTGTGTGATGCGGGGCTTGTTTTTACATTCCTTAAACATCTGAGCACATTCCATGTGGTGCCACGTTTGGTTTGTAACCCCGTGTAAAGTAATTTACATCCTTGTTTCTTGTCTGTGTGCAAGCCCTGATAAAAAACACCACTCACCATCCACACACTACTCACCATCCACACACTACTCAACACCCGATATCCCCACACTACTCACCATCCAATATCCACACACACTACTCACCACTCACCATCCGCAAACTACTCACCAACCTCCATCCACCAGGAAGAACATCTCCCCAGGAATAAACTGTTTTATAGATATTCAGAAGGATATATTAAGACCAAGAAAGAACTGCAAGGCGTAAACACAGATCCTCGCAGAAGGAAGAGGCAATGACACAAACGAGAAAAAGGCAGCGCCAACCGACTCGCCCTCGCCTTAAATGGACTTGCTCCTCCCTACATTCATGACCTCCTTCAGCCACGAATATTCCATCAAGTTTGTCAAGATTCATCTTCTTGGTTCTTTCGGTAAAGTCACGTAGAAGGGAAGCAATAAAATAATAAAAATAAAACATAATAAAATAAAATAATTCTCACGACGTTTCGGCTACAACGCAAGCAGCCGTCCTCAGGTGAAGAATGAGACACTACCAAGCTAGGAGCTTATATATACGCTGCGTTGGAGGTGCAAGAGCGCCTTAACAAAAAGAATGTGCATATGAAGAGGAATTTAGCATATTCATGGGAAATGCGTAGGAGGTGGGTGGGGGGGGGTTTCATAGTCATATTATGCCCATGCATTATGCAGGATCAACAGCACCAAGGGGGGGTGCAGTAGCATTAACAAAGAAAAAAATGTTAATAGTATGTAGCTGCAGTTACTAAACAATAACGTAGAAAACTAAAGTATAAACTACATAAAAAACTAAAGTAAAAACTGCATAGCACCATCAGTATACTTACTATACTCTACAATAAGCTGAGTTACTAACAGCAAGTAATACATTACAATTCTACGTCGTAAAAATTATATAATATGCTTCCATCTAAACTTTATTCTCTTACATCACACGAGCATACACCGTACTATATACTGCCATAGATAAACCCAACATTAAATTGTATACTGTATTGCTATAAACCACCCCTATACCTTATACATTTTAATATAACACTATGTATTATTCTACTCACCCTAATGTGTATCACACTGCTATATGTTTACTATACAATTACGATACTATATATTACTTTGTACATTGTATTAAGCATATAAATGTTATACTATTTGTTATTATACGCTGTACCATTGACCGTCGTATCAATGGGTGAGTCGTGGGGGGGAAACTTGCAGTAGAGCAAAGAATCCATTCCCTGCGGAGAATACAATGCCAGTGAGTGGAACGCGGTCTGAAAGTCACCGTAAACGTGAACACAATCAGTTAAGATCCGAAATGGTTTATTACGTCCTTCCAATGATTGCTAAGCCAGAATCCATCTTCTCGGTTAAAATTGTCTCTGTGTTTGTATATGTGGATCGCCTCATGAACGAATCTCTCATGATAGCCAGATGGCTTGCAGAGAACCTCTGTCTTGGAGAAGTCAATGTCATGTGAGCCCACTGAGTTGTAACAGTGATCTGCCACGGCTGAAGTGTTTGTCCTACCGTGTTTCAAGTCCGCTTTATGTTCACGGATGCGGTCCGAGACATGTCGTTTGGTTTCCCCAATGTAACTGCTACCACAGAGGCAACTTAGTTTGTAGACGCCAGGGTACTGTATGTCTGGAACCACATCTTTTACAGACGGTACCAGATCACGGATTTTATGTACTGTGTTGAATCGGACCTGGATCTTGTGTTTAATCAGGATTTTGGAGATCTTTTTTGTGACTCCTCAACAGGATCCTTCTTGATGGTTGGAGTGATGGCTTTGCGGATTGTGTAGTCGGAGTAACCATTAGCCTTAAGAGCTTGGCGTACGTGTTTGAGTTCACTGGCAATGTGTTCCTGGTCGGAGATGCATTGGGCTCTATGATATAGAGTCTTGATGAGGGAATTCTTCTGGGATGGATGGTGGTGGGAATCCGGTTTTAAGTAAGCATCCGTATGGGTGGCTTTCCTCTAGACAGAGTGGCTCATTGAACCATCAGGTCTCCTTTTGATTAGGACATCCAAAAAGGGTAGCTTGCCATCTTTTTCGACTTCCATGGTGAATCTGATGGCTGGGTGTATGGAATTGATGTGGTCGAGAAATTGGTCGAGAGTAGGCCTGCCATGTGGCCAGATGACAAAAGTGTCGTCTACGTACCTCTTCCATAAGGTCGGGCGTAGAGTGGCAGTCTGGATGGCGTCAGTCTCAAATTTCTCCATGAAGATGTTGGCTACAACCGGAGATAGGGGGGAGCCCATTGGGGTGCCCTCCGTTTGCTTGTAGAAATTTCCATTCCAGGTGAAGTATGTATTGGTTAAGCAGTGTCTCACCAGGGGGGGTACCCCAGCATTCAGTCCTTGATGAACCAAGTCTTCAATGATTGCGATGGTGTCAGGTACAGGAACCTTGGTGAATAAGGAAACCACATCAAAACTGACAAGCAGGTCGTCTGGGGACAGGGCAATCCCCTTGATTGTCGATACCAGGTCAGTAGAGTTTAGTACCGCAGAGGTGGTTTTTCCAGTGAAAGGCCGTAGGATTTCAGACAAAAAACGAGCCAATTTATAGGTGGGGGAGTTGATACTAGAGACAATGGGACGAAGAGGTGTATCTTCTTTATGTATCTTTGGCAAGCCGTATAATCTTGGTGGCCTGGCTGCAGAAGGTTTCAACGAGAACTGTTTGGTCTGATCAATTAATGCGGTTGAATCAGAAATGATTTTGTTGGTTTTAGTGACGAGGCTGTTGGTGGGGTCTCTTTTTATTTTTGTATAGCTGCCATCGTTGAGTAGTTCTTGAATTTTGTTGTTGTATTCTATTTTGTCCATGATGACAGTGGCATTGCCTTTGTCGGCTGAGAGGATGACAATGTCATCCCTCTTTTTTAATTGAGCTAATTCAAAACGCTCATCTTTGCTGATGTTGCTAGCTGGCATCTTAGCGTTTTTGAGGGTTGCAGAGATTTCAGATCTTGCTACGTCTGCAGCGATGTGACTCAAGCCCTTGAGAGCCACATCTACTCGAGCAATTATATCATTAACTGGTATGTGTCTAGGTGTGACTGCAAAGTTTAGTCCTTTAGCTAAAACGGATTTCAGACCTTCAGAAATAGAACTGTTACTGCGATTAATTACGACTTTGTTAACATCTAGCTTTTCAATGTGTGGGTCCGGTTTCTTGTTTGAGAGGCGGTTGAATTTGGAAATCAAGTTGTCCTTACATTTAGTCGACATAGCGGCAGCTGAAGAGGCAGTCATTTTTTCTACATGTTCCCAATCCGATGTGGACATTGTTGCACTCAAAGATAAGTGTGATTTGTAGAGTGTCTTGTCTAACTAATGCGAAACGAATTCTGTCTAGAACTAGCTTAGCTCTTATCTCAGAGAAAATCAGACTTACGCGCACCGAACTAGATCAGTTAGACAAGACACTCTACAAATCACACTTATCTTTGAGTGCAACAATGTCCACATCGGATTGGGAACATGTAGAAAAAATGACTGCCTCTTCAGCTGCCGCAATGTCGACTAAATGTATGGACAACTTGATTTCCAAATTCAACCGCCTCTCAAACAAGAAACCGGACCCACACATTAACTAATGCGAAACGAATTCTGTCTAGAACTAGCTTAGCTCTTATCTCAGAGAAAATCAGACTTACGCGCACCGAACTAGATCAGTTAGACAAGACACTCTACAAATCACACTTATCTTTGAGTGCAACAATGTCCACATCGGATTGGGAACATGTAGAAAAAATGACTGCCTCTTCAGCTGCCGCTATGTCGACTAAATGTATGGACAACTTGATTTCCAAATTCAACCGCCTCTCAAACAAGAAACCGGACCCACACATTGAAAAGCTAGATGTTAACAAAGTCGTAATTAATCGCAGTAACAGTTCTATTTCTGAAGGTCTGAAATCCGTTTTAGCTAAAGGACTAAACTTTGCAGTCACACCTAGACACATACCAGTTAATGATATAATTGCTCGAGTAGATGTGGCTCTCAAGGGCTTGAGTCACATCGCTGCAGACGTAGCGAGATCTGAAATCTCTGCAACCCTCAAAAACGCTAAGATGCCAGCTAGCAACATCAGCAAAGATGAGCGTTTTGAATTAGCTCAATTAAAAAAGAGGGATGACATTGTCATCCTCTCAGCCGACAAAGGCAATGCCACTGTCATCATGGACAAAATAGAATACAACAACAAAATTCAAGAACTACTCAACGATGGCAGCTATACAAAAATAAAAAGAGACCCCACCAACAGCCTCGTCACTAAAACCAACAAAATCATTTCTGATTCAACCGCATTAATTGATCAGACCAAACAGTTCTCGTTGAAACCTTCTGCAGCCAGGCCACCAAGATTATACGGCTTGCCAAAGATACATAAAGAAGATACACCTCTTCGTCCCATTGTCTCTACTATCAACTCCCCCACCTATAAATTGGCTCGTTTTTTGTCTGAAATCCTACGGCCTTTCACTGGAAAAACCACCTCTGCGGTACTAAACTCTACTGACCTGGTATCGACAATCAAGGGGATTGCCCTGTCCCCAGACGACCTGCTTGTCAGTTTTGATGTGGTTTCCTTATTCACCAAGGTTCCTGTACCTGACACCATCGCAATCATTGAAGACTTGGTTCATCAAGGATTGAATGCTGGGGTACCCCCCCTTGGTGAGACACTGCTTAACCAATACATACTTCACCTGGAATGGAAATTTCTACAAGCAAACGGAGGGCACCCCAATGGGCTCCCCCTATCTCCGGTTGTAGCCAACATCTTGATGGAGAAATTTGAGACTGACGCCATCCAGACTGCCACTCTACGCCCGACCTTATGGAAGAGGTACGTAGACGACACTTTTGTCATCTGGCCACATGGCAGGCCTACTCTCGACCAATTTCTCGACCACATCAATTCCATACACCCAGCCATCAGATTCACCATGGAAGTCGAAAAAGATGGCAAGCTACCCTTTTTGGATGTCCTAATCAAAAGGAGACCTGATGGTTCAATGAGCCACTCTGTCTACAGGAAAGCCACCCATACGGATGCTTACTTAAAACCGGATTCCCACCACCATCCATCCCAGAAGAATTCCCTCATCAAGACTCTATATCATAGAGCCCAATGCATCTCCGACCAGGAACACATTGCCAGTGAACTCAAACACGTACGCCAAGCTCTTAAGGCTAATGGTTACTCCGACTACACAATCCGCAAAGCCATCACTCCAACCATCAAGAAGGATCCTGTTGAGGAGCCTTTCAAGACCATCACCTTACCCTACATTGCTGGGGTCACAAAAAAGATCTCCAAAATCCTGATTAAACACAAGATCCAGGTCCGATTCAACACAGTACATAAAATCCGTGATCTGGTACCGTCTGTAAAAGATGTGGTTCCAGACATACAGTACCCTGGCATCTACAAACGAAGTTGCCTCTGTGGTAGCAGTTACATTGGGGAAACCAAACGACATGTCTCGGACCGCATCCGTGAACATAAAGCGGACTTGAAACACGGTAGGACAAACACTTCAGCCGTGGCAGATCACTGTTACAACTCAGTGGGCTCACATGACATTGACTTCTCCAAGACAGAGGTTCTCTGCAAGCCATCTGGCTATCATGAGAGATTCGTTCATGAGGCGATCCATATATAAAAACACAGAGACAATTTTAACCGAGAAGATGGATTCTGGCTTAGCAATCATTGGAAGGACGTAATAAACCATTTCGGATCTTAACTGATTGTGTTCACGTTTACGGTGACTTTCAGACCGCGTTCCACTCACTGGCATTGTATTCTCCGCAGGGAATGGATTCTTTGCTCCGCTGCAAGTTTCCCCCCCACGACTCACCCATTGATACGACGGTCAATGGTACAGCGTATAATAACAAATAGTATAACATTTATATGCTTAATACAATGTACAAAGTAATATATAGTATCGTAATTGTATAGTAAACATATAGCAGTGTGATACACATTAGGGTGAGTAGAATAATACATAGTGTTATATTAAAATGTATAAGGTATAGGGGTGGTTTATAGCAATACAGTATACAATTTAATGTTGGGTTTATCTATGGCAGTATATAGTACGGTGTATGCTCGTGTGATGTAAGAGAATAAAGTTTAGATGGAAGCATATTATATAATTTTTACGACGTAGAATTGTAATGTATTACTTGCTGTTAGTATCTCAGCTTATTGTAGAATATAGTAAGTATACTGATGGTGCTATGCAGTTTATACTTTAGTTTTTTATGTAGTTTATACTTTAGTTTTCTACGTTGTTGTTTAGTAACTGCAGCTATATACTATTAACATTCTTTTCCTTTGTTAATGCTACTGCACCCCCCCTTGGTGCTGTTGATCCTGCATAATGCATGGGCATAATATGACTATGAAACCCCCCCCACCCACCTCCTACGCATTTCCCATGAATATGCTAAATTCCTCTTCATATGCACATTCTTTTTGTTAAGGCGCTCTTGCACCTCCAACGCAGCGTATATATAAGCTCCTTGCTTGGTAGTGTCTCATTCTTCACCTGAGGATGGCTGCTTGCGTTGTAGCCGAAACGTTGTGAGAATTATTTTATTTTATTATGTTTTATTTTTATTATTTTATTGCTTCCCTTCTACGTGACTTTACCGAAAGAACCAAGAAGATGGATCCCTGCAGTCACGAAAGCTTTAAATCGAAATTTGTCAAGATCCTCAACTTGTGCATTGCTCACCGTCCCACGGTTTCTAGGCTACACACGTGGGGGGTGACGGTGCCTTGGCAATCACGGCACCTAAACTCTGCAACTCGTTGCCCTTCGAGGTCAACGGGACTTCCGAGACACTGCTCATCTTCACATCTCCACTAATGCCGTCTTTGTTTAAAATGGATTTCTCCCTTTAGTGATGTTCAAATGTCCTTCTCACTTCTTTCCCAGAGCGCCCTGAGAGGCATTGTTTAAGGGCCCTTTATAAATGCAAATTATTATTATGACGTTAGAATAAAACAATTATTTAATTATTTTAAAACTCATATTATTACTATATGGCATCATCAAATTATTATTTAATTATCATTACTAAATGCTATTATGAAATTATTATTGTTATTTCATTATTACTACTAAATGATTATATAATTATTATGGAATTATTAGTAACAAAAATATTTAATAAATATTAAATTATTATTAAATCTCCATTTACTTATCATTATCAACTTATAATTAAACTATTATAATAGTTTAATAATTATTTGCACTTTTGGCTATGGACGTTGTGAAAGAAGATCAACATACATACACACAACCACCATCCACATAGAATAAAACGGTCTCCTAGGAATTTCATGAATAAAAACAACATTTGACAGATGAACAAAGGAAGCATGAAGCCAGTAGTTAAAATATTAGTTGACAAAGGTTTAAGACGATTACATTAGAATGTTTGTTCAAGGTGCGGTTCCATTGTGGCAATGCACACAGCCTGACCCTAGCCGGTCAATCAGCCTGTGGGACAAACCATTATCGATGTGTCCCGGGCTGCTGCTACTGCTGGGTTTTGTTGTACAAACCTAACACAGTGCGTGACTGTAACGCCACGTCTACACAGGTGAGCCCTGCGTTGTGGAACATTCCAGGGCGTGTCTCGGGATATTTATAACGTAACTGCAGGTAAAGTCAGTTCATTTCCTTGTTCGTCTCCGCTGTGTGAGCTGCGCACACAGTGTCGCCTGAACAGAACACACCTCGTCAATGGTAATCAACATCTCACGATATTATAAACGTTAAGTATTTTTGTTGAAATATATTCTCTGAGGCACAGTGAGAAACTACTTTGGGAGCATCCTCGGGTCATGGCGAGCACAGCTCCCGCTGAGAACGTGGACCGTGAGTTGAGCTGCTCCATCTGCCTGGACACGTTTGACTGCCCCTCCACGCTGAGCTGCGGCCACTCGTTCTGCCTCCAGTGCCTGGAGGACGCCTGGAAGGAGACAGACTTGTACTGCTGCCCGCAATGCCGCAAGACCTTCCCTCGACGACCCCAGCTGACTAGGAATGTGACGATCGCCAATCTCATAGAGCAGCTGCGAGTGACTGAGACCATGGCTGCTGTTTCTTTTGCTGCTGGTGTTGTTTTCTGTGAAAACTGCCCAGAAGGAAAGACGCCTGCAGTGAAGACCTGCCTCAAGTGCGACACGTCCTTCTGCAGGGAGCATCTTGTGCCTCACCTGGAGAAGAAAAAGTTTAATGACCACGTCCTGGTTTCACCAAATGTGAACCCTGAAGTCCGCAAGTGCAAGAGGCACAAAGAAGAGCTCAAGTTCTACTGCAAGCAAGATCTCAGCCTCGTGTGCAGGGACTGCACCATCGCCGGTGACCACACGGGTCATAAATTCATCACACTGGAGGATGAGCATCAGACACGGAAGGTGAGGCCAGCGTAGGTTGATTGGGAGCCACTCATGAGCGAACAATACCATGACCTGAGCCCATAAAAGTGCAACAATAACATTTCATGAAATAAAATCTATCTAGATGGGATGATTCTCTCTTCACGCTCTTTTTTTTTTCAAGCTGACTTCCTTGGACTCTTTTCTGGTGGGCAGTTATAGAACGATCACTGTGGAGGGCTCCGTGTGGAGTGGGGCTGAGAGGGAGCAGCTCAGGGAGTGGAGTCTCCTCTGGTGACTGTCTCTTACAGAGTGGAGTTGGAGAGGAGACGCGAGCAGTGGAAAAGAAGAGGAAGAAGGCAGAGGCGTCCGTAGAACGGATGAAAGCCACTCGCAAGGCCGTGCAGGTAACACACGTGGGCTTTGTGACCATGTGACCTCCATCCTGCTTGGAGTCTGTAACTCTCTATGTGAGGACAACTCTATAGACTCAAGTAAATTTTGTTAGCCTTGAGTCAATGTGTAATAACTGTGCAGGATATTGAATTATTATGGCAATGGGTGCTTTAAATGTAAATGTAAACAAATGCAACGTTTGTGGAAGAAAAGTTTAAATGAGACTGCAAAGCATTTCGCAGGATAACTCGAATTACTTACAATGGGTGAGATAAAATAACGCGATATGGAGCAAAGACTGTATTC
Organism: Lethenteron reissneri; assembly: GCF_015708825.2. Lineage (NCBI taxonomy): Eukaryota > Metazoa > Chordata > Hyperoartia > Petromyzontiformes > Petromyzontidae > Lethenteron > Lethenteron reissneri. The sequence continues at coordinate 7,871,106 of NC_083843.1, read as the reverse complement.
AATTATAAACAATAAATTAAAAGAGTGTAGATGATAATAAAATACTACAGGAAACCGGCTGTTAAATGCTATAATAAACACAAGAGATGCGACTTCAAGATAATGCAAGGAATGCAGGAACACTTTTTCTCTCATGGCAAGCACCTACCTCTAAAGCAGACACAACGTAGAGCCAATTAGTATTTAAACGTTTTCAATTGAATATGCACAATTCATGATGTATTAGTGATTGACTCTTTTGATGTACAACATTTTAATGGTTTAGATAATTATGTAATTGCATCTAATTTTGACATGTCTTCAACGATATTGCTATAAGCCTGTTTGCGTTGTCGCATGCACGAGTTTGTTGGTTCGCTTGTTTCTAAATCCATTTGTCCTGGTGAGGGTCGCGGCGGCAGAATGTTGAGTAGGACGATCTCGATATCCCTTTCCCTGGTGACAGACTCTAGCACTTCCTGGGGAATTCCCAGGCGTTCCCAGGCCAGCCGATTGACATAGTTCTACCGGCGTGTCCTGGGTCGACCCCGGGGTCTTCGCCCAGTGGAACGTTCCCAGGAGAGTTCCAGGGGGAGTCTACCAGGGGGCACCCTTACCAGGTGCCCAAACCACCTCAACTAGCTCCTCTCGATCCGGAGGAGCAGCGGCTTGACTCTGAGGCTTTCCAGGATTACCAAGCTCCTCACCTGATCATGGAGAGTGAGCCCAGCAACCCTGTGGAGACACCTCATTTCAGTCCCTTGTACCGCGATCTCATCCTTTCAGTCATTACCCAAAGCTCATTATAATATATGAAGGTGGGAACGGAGATAGACCTGTATCTATTCAATACCCTTCCACCTCCTCCATCAGTGCCGGCTAGTTCCACCACCCCCTGCCCCCCCCCCCCAGTGACGTGACATTCCACGTCCCAATAGCGAGTGTCCATTGCCAAGGTCCAGTTCATCTGAGGCCATCCCTCTCCCTGCCATGCTGGCATCGCATCTGTCCCTCATCCATCGTCCTGCAGATGGTGGGCCCACAGGACGGCGCCACAATGCCATTTCGGGCAGGGCTCGACCGGGTTACGTGAGGGTCACCAGGCCACCAGGCGCTTGTCGGTGAACACCACCCCCAGGCCTGGCTCCAGGGAATTGTCCTGGTATACCTTGTCTGGGTGAGGTTCTCTGATTTTGGTATTTTTTAACCATTCAAAAGGGATTTTTTTTGGGACCATTATTTGTCTGGAACCTCCCCCCATATCTACCAGGAGTACAATACTCCAGGCGACATAGCTCTGAGGGTCATTGGAACACACAAACCTCACCACCACGATAAGGTTACGAATGTAGTGAGTCACTCAGATACACTAGTAGTAGGAGGCATGCTATTTATTACAACCTTCACAGGTACAAGGAGTAACTACACTATGGTCAGTACAGCTAACAGGCTGCCTGACTAATAACGCCGAGGAGGTGAAGACGGTGATGAAGACTCCAGCAGCACAACGGGATCCACTCCAAACAACTGCCCAGAACCTTCGCTCGGGGTCCCCCTTATATCCACTCAGCGTGGCCTTGATCTGCCTTTGGCCACGCCCCCCTTCTAGAACTTACTAGAAGGTTCCCGGGCTTTACCGCACGTGCCCCCTCTATCACATTTGCCCCACATCCCTCTCTCTGGCTTATCACATGACCTGCTAGCAGACAGGGCTGCTAAAACTGCAGATCCCCTTCTCTGCCAGCAACCAGCACCATGCGCCATAGTGACCCATTACATGTGACTACGTCAACCCCCCCCCCCTGTGAAAAAATCAGCCGTCCCAGCTGACCTCCATACCTCGCGTAGCGGGACAACGCAAACAACAACAACAACCTCCATCCCACCCGCGAATCGAAATACCAGTGGACAATAATAACTGGAACAAATAACAATCGTGAACGCACAGCAATAAACCCGGCCCCCAGGGATACAACAATACCCGACGACCATCAGCATGCCGCAGCCTGCGAGCACAGGAAGGACCTCAGATCAACCCACAGCCACGGCCCGGCTCGCGCCTGCGGCCACTCGCCAGATGGCATTGGAATAAACCTTACAGTTTTCGAATGGGTCCTCGTCGCCAAGCCCCCAGGCGGGACAAGCGTGGGTTTCCTGTGGACCCCCAGGACGATATGTAAATGGCCTAATGGGCGCAGCCCCTCCCGGGAAGAAGATGAAGGGAAAAAAGAAGCAGAAGTGGATGGCGGCCGTTCCATCCTCCCCATTCCTTTTGTGGACAGTGCCGTCAGTGGTTCCGCGGGTGTCAGGGGCTGGGATCCTGTAGGCAAAAGAACGGATTCCCGCTAGAGGCCCAACCCCCATGGTCGTACACCCGAGCTCGTTGGATACATCAGACACCGGGCCTTCGGGTAGTGGGGATGAAACAACCTGGCAAGACGGGAAATAAGGTTTCAGCCACAATGGGTGCACGTTCCAATGCCTGTGACCAACCTAGATTCGTATGCACTGCAGCCTCCTGACCTCAATCACCTCAACCGGGCCCCGCCATGGCTTATACAATTTATGGGATTGTGCCCAGAGGTACCTGGGGGCAATGCAATCATGGCTTCTCCCCAGGTTTCCATGGGTTTCTGGATTCCCTGAGCCCTGCCAGCTTTTATTTGCGGCTTTCCGCTTGGCTGAATTTCCTCTGGATGCCTCCCGCGCTTCCGTCAATCGCTTAAGGTGCATGAGTCCAGGCACAGCGTCCATCTTTTTACTTGGCTCAATGTTCAACTGGGCTTCCATGGGGGGGCGGGTGACATTCTCTCCCGTGCATAAGAAAAAACGGGGAGAACCCAGTTGAGGCGTGAGGGGCCATTCTATACACCACGAGAACACCCTGAACAGGGAAATCCCAATCGGACTGCGCCTCATTAATTTATTGGCACAACATGGACGTAAGAGTCCTGTGCAGGCACTCTACCATCCCATCAGTCTCAAGATGGCAGGGCAAAGTCCGGATTTTCTTTGTGCCCAGAAAATCGCACACCTCCTTTAATAACTTAGGAAAAAAATGTCGACCCTGGTCCGTAAGGAGACGTTCCAGGGCCCCTTTGTCCAGCACATACCCATGAAGGAACGCATCCGTGATGGACGCAGACGATTTATCTGGCAGAGGCCATGCCACCAGCCGCTGGGACAGGTACTCCACCCCAACGATCAAAAATCAATTTCCCCTCAGAGTGGTGGGAAATGGCCCGAGGATATCGATGCAATGATGACTTGATGCAGGCATTTAACTCATCAGCTTTGGTTTCTCAAAGTACTACAGGTAAGGTATGTCAGAAGTCACCAGCCATGAAAACAGTTCCCCCCCCCCATAATCCTGGAATTGTCCCGAAGGTCCTGCAAAGTTGTGTTGACAGCCTCAAATGCTCCCTTGTGGGACATGGTGCATTCATACCACACTATTAATTCACAATTAACCAGGACTTGTGAAAGGGCATCGTTATATATATTAGGTCTTGAAAAAGAAAGAAAAAAATTAGAATTAAATAAAAATCGAACAATGTGTAAATTCCCTAAATTATGCAAATGTATGGAATTATGTAAATTATTAATTTATGCTAATTACGTTATGTTTCGTTGTCCAGGGTGTATTACCAATCGTTATAATACAATGATTCTCGCTTTAACTTTTACTGATTATGTTTTAGTGTGTTAACTGCGTTAAGCAACTTTAATATATAAAAACATAACACTGTAATATGCGAACACTTATGCTAGCAATTGTCATAACAGTACTCCTGGAGATATCCTACTCATTAATTCTTACAATAAACCCTCAATGGTGACGTTTGTTAACAATCGGCTAATGCGAGCATACACAGTGATCGGAAAAAGTCCTTAAAAATTAATGTGACAATATTCATATAAAAAGTATTAAAGAAACATGTGCCCATGGCGAAAGTAGTTTTCTATAAATGTGTAGAGGTGTAATTGCGCATGGCTACGAATGGTGTCGTGTGATTATGCATGGCCACGGATGGCCAACAAACACAAGGGGCGGGGTTACGGCCGTACACAAGGGTGGCGCTCGCACCGACGTCCGCATGTGCATCCCCCACGGGCCCCCCCTTGGGGGCAAGTCCTATAAAAGGTGATGAGCCAAAGGGCTCGGGAGTCGGGACTCAGCTTTAACCAGAGAAGAACGAAGACCTGCTAGTATAGGCCCCGGAGCTCCCCTGGCTCGCTGTCCTTCTAAGGGCCGACCAGGGCAAGCCGGTGGCGTGGCCCCGAGAGCCCAGACGAAGCTGGTCTGGTGACTCAGGGAGCCGGGATCCCAGCTTAACCAAGCTGGGACAGATAGCCTCCCCTAGTCCCGTAGTGGAGGAGTTGGTATAGGTTAGAGGGGTTAGCTGTCGAGAAATCCCTGTAGCCAAGTGACCTGTAATAACTGTGTTGGTATAATAAATAAGTGTGCCTCCGATCCTGTCGTCAAGCCTCCATATATACTTACTACATCTGGTGTCAGAAGTAAAACGTCCAACGATGGACACACGAGGGACGACACGTACCAGGGAGTCGGAGATGGAAGACGCCGCGGCCGAATCACCACCAGAGATGGCCGGGGTCGAATCGGAGCAGCCGGGGCCGAGTACGCCCGCGCCGCTACGACAGGAGGAGGGGGATGCGTCGGCCGAAGGACTCCGGCTGGCCCACTCCCGCCTGGCGGACCTGCTCTATGCCGCGGCCGCCGCGTTGGAGGAGATCACGCGGCTGGGGGCTGGAGGAGCAGCGCGGGTCGACGACGGCAGCCGGCGCGGGGCGACGTTTCCCGCCACCCCGACGCGGCTCGCGGTCAAATTTCCCGCCATCTCTACAGTACGAGCGGTGGGCGGGGCCGGCCCGCGTCACGTGTCTGCTGAGCGCCAAGCACAAGCCGTGACATCATCAACGCCGGCCGGCGCGTCAACATCAGAGCGACCGGCGATGCCATGCTCACGGCCCGCCCACACTGTATCATCGGCGGGGAACGACGGAGAGCGTTCTGCAGCCACGGACGCCGCCTTACAGCAGCGTCTGCCGCCTCTTAAAGAATTCGTCGGCGCTGACGGAGACTGGGGCGGTTTCAAGAGGCGGTTCATTGCTCATCAAGAGATGGCGAACTGGTCGGACGCCGAGGCTCTACGCGCGCTGCCAGCGATGCTGGACAACGACGCCCTGGCTACCCTCACCTCGGCGCCGAGGGAAAAGCGCGCCACTCTACACCTGGCGTTGCAGCTGCTGTCAGCCGTCTATGGGCCGCCTTCGGACTGCAGGCAGCTGTTCCACGATCGGCGTCGGGGCGCCAACGAATCACCCCTGGCCTTCCGGACGGCTCTCCTGGCTCTGGCGAAGGCTGCTTTCCCAAGGATGGACGAGGAAGGAGTGGATGCCATGGTGGCTGAGAAGCTGCTGCTACTCGCTGATGAGCTGGACGTCAACGTCCTGGCTCAGGCCGACGCGGAGATGTCGTCCCTGCTGGTCGCGCGCCACATCCACGGGGGCTTGCGGTCCCTGCGCCGAAAGGCGGCAAAGGGGGCGGCCGGCCATGCCATGGCGGCCACCGCCCTCCCATCGGAGGAGGTCTGCGGGGTGGAGCGGCGAGGGGAATGGAGATCGGCGGCACCGCAGGCTCGGAATGGACCGAGCCGCCAGGAGCAGCCCAGGACATCTGGGGCGCTCACACGCTGCTACAACTGTGGCCTGCAAGGCCACGTTGCGTCAGGATGCCGGGCTCCCCGTCAGCGCGGGGCGACACCTCGTCAGGACGCCACGCCGTCTCCTCCCAAGCTCCAGCAGAGAAATACGGCGAGTCGCGGCACCTCACACGTTTGGCCCACGCACACATCCGACACACACTCACGCGCTCAACTAAACAGGGCTCCAAATTCCCCGTCCGTCGCGCGCGATTGTTCGGTAATGCGGCGAGCGCTCCAACCGGGTCAGTGGTCGGAGCTCGCCCATCGTGTCATTGCTGCGTCGGCGGGATCATCGGTCGTGGTCGGTCACATTGATGGGGTAGAGGTGCGGATTTTAATTGACACAGGGGCATCGGCGACCATTATATCTGATTTGATTTATAACATCCTTCCCGTTCAAAGTCGTCCCTTGCTCCCTGTTGACGTGCCGTGCTATGCCGCTAACGGGGGCTCGCTGGGCATTATTGGCCAAATCCGCGCCACTATCTGCATTGGGGACATCAAATTATCCGGGCCTGTTTTGGTTTCCTCCTCACTCGCGGTTCCGTGCCTGTTGGGGACGGATTTTCTGGCCAAAATGCCCATCCGTATCCTTATTGACCAAGGGTGCATTGAGCTCCCATCGGGCCGACGCGTTACATTTCTGTCTTCCCCCATCACGGAGCGTCGGGCGTTTGCCACCGTGCAGGCGCTCGTCACAAAAACTGTGCGCGTGCCTCCGGGGGCTCAGATGCTCGTCCCTCTTAGGTTGCGTCGGCCGTTTGATGAAGGGGTTGCGGATCGGGGGGTCTTGTTGGGTCCATCTCGGGCCGGGGTCAATGGACCCGATTTGCTCGCGGCTCAGACCATGGTGAGGGGGGATGGGGACCCCTTCATTGCAGTCCTTAATGTGGGATCGCGAACGGCCGTGGTTCCTCAAGGGACCGTGCTTGCACACGCAACGCCGGTGCCCTATGAGGAACCACTCGTGGGTCAGGTATCCACCGATCCTCCGTCGCGACCGCATTCGGACTGTGATGACGGATGGCTGGATGCGCTTTGCGCGGGTTCAGTGGACCTGTCCGACTCGCAGCGCGCGCAGCTGCGAGTTCTCCTAAGCGAGTTTGCTGACGTTTTTAGTCAACACAAATTTGATATTGGTTGTACAAAATTGCTGCGACACCATATTGACACGGGTGACAGCGCGCCAATCCGCCAAAATCCCTTTCGGTTGAGTCCCGCCGAAAAGGATCATGTCAAATCGGCTGTTGATGACATGCTAGCCGCCGATATCATTTCCCCTTCCAACAGCCCGTGGGGCGCGCCGATCGTTTTGGTGAAAAAACACGACGGCTCACTGAGATTTTGTGTCGACTTTCGGCGTCTCAACAAAATCTCTGTGGCAGACGCGTACCCGCTTCCTCGGATGGATGAGTCGCTCGACGCCTTGGCCGGTGCGCGATTCTTTTCCACCCTCGATTTGCTATCTGGATTCTGGCAGCTTCCTCTGGATGACGAATCGAAACCTAAGACTGCTTTTCGTACACCGCAAGGTCTCTTCCAATTTAACCGCTTGCCGATGGGTTTACATTCTGCGCCGGCAACTTTTCAGCGGTTAATGGAATTGGTCTTGGCAGGTTTGCAATGGGATTCGTGTTTGATTTACTTAGACGATGTCATCGTCTTTAGCAAATCCTTCGAGGAACACCTCCAGAGGTTGCGTGCTGTTTTTCTCAAAATGCGGGCTGCCAATTTGAAATTTAAACCACAGAAGTGCCATTTACTCCGCGAATCGGTGCGATATTTGGGTCACATTGTTGGGCGCTCGGGGATATCCACTGATCCCGCCAAAACGGAATGCGTCAGCTCCTGGCCGACTCCCACCTCTGTGGGAGAGGTCAGGAGTTTCATTGGGTTCGCGTCGTATTATCGGCGATTTGTGGCTGACTTCGCTACGATTGCGAAACCATTGCATGCCTTGACGTCCAAGGGAGTCAGGTTTCATTGGGGGCCGGAGGAGGAGGCTGCTTTTCGCGCCCTCCGAAATGCTTTGGTGGGGGCTCCGCCGTTGAATTACCCGGATTTTTCACAACCCTTCTTGCTCGATACAGATGCAAGTAACACGGGCATCGGGGGCGTGCTGTCCCAGCTCATTGGGGGCGTAGAGCATGTGGTGGCTTACGGTAGTCGGGTACTGTCCCCAGCCGAACAGCGGTACTGCGTTACCCGTCGGGAATTATTGGCGATTGTTTATTTCATTCAGCAGTACCGCCCGTATCTGTACGGTCGGCGGTTCACCGTCCGTACAGATCATGCGGCCCTACAATACGCCCTACGGGTTCAACAACCATCGGGCCAGTTGTCTCGATGGTTGGAGATTCTCCAAGACTATGACTTTGTCACCACATATCGTAAGGGTCTCCGCCACACGAACGCTGACGCCCTGTCGCGATTGCCACCCACTTCGGAGTGCGCGTGCCTCTTGGGTTCGGGGCGTTGTAGGCCTCCGAACGTCACCACCGATTCGGTCCTCGTGGCCGCTGCCGATGCGCCTTCGGTTTCGGGTCCTATCGAGCAAGAAGGGAGGGATTCGTTGCTGGGGTTGTCGGTCGCGGAATGGGGACGCCTCCAAATGGAGGACACCTCCCTCCTCGCTCTGCGCCGTCGCGCCGGGGGGGTTGGCCAGGGGGTGGCAAACGTTGACTCGTGGGGGTTGTTCCAGGGTCTTTTAATGCACTGGGATGGAAAAACCCGGCGCCAGCGGCTCGTGGTGCCTGCTGCTTTAAGGGGTAAGGTCGTATGGGCTGTTCATGAGCGGCTTCTGCACTTGGGGGTTCACAAGACCTTTGGCACGCTCCAGCTGGATTTCTTCTGGCCGGGCATGGAAAAGGACGTGGGGGATCTCTTGGGGTCGTGCACGCAATGCGCGCAGAGGAAGCCACCTGTGAGGGGGTCCAACCCTCCGCTGCAGTCCATAAAGGTTTCCCGGGTTAACGAGCTCGTCGCTCTGGACATACTTGGCCCATTTCCCGCTACGCCCAGGGGCAATAGGTATTTACTAACGGGGGTTGAATACTTCACGAGATGGCCTATGGCCTGGCCCCTGGCGAACCAGTCGGCAGCAGCCACCGCGGAGGCCTTTGTCCAGGGCTATGTCCTCGACAAGGGTGCTCCGGAACGGCTGCTTACTGACCAGGGTAGGAATTTTTCTGGTAAACTCCTACGTGAGGTGTGCGACCTCTTGGGTACGGAGAAGGTTCGGACCTCTCCGTATCACCCACAAACTGACGGGATGGTGGAACGGCTGCATCGGACCATCACGTCCATGCTGTCCCAGCAGGTGTCGGTTTCCCAGACGGATTGGGACCTCCGTATAGCCGGTGTGTTGCAGGCCTACAGAATGGCTCCCCATGCGGCCACCGGATTTTCCCCTTTCTTTTTAATGTATGGGCGCGAAGTTAACCCCCCTGTGGCGACCCAGCTGAAGCTCTCGGCGCTCCAGGCGAAGTCTAATTTGTCCGAACACGTTAAGTTTAACATCGCTAAATTGTCTGAGGCGCGGGAAGCGGCCGTGCAAAACTCTGAACTCCGCCAGAAGGCGAACGAAAGGCTTCGGTTGGGGCGGGTGCAGGTGGTCAAATGGGAACCAGGGGACAGGGCGTGCTTGCACTGTCCTCAGGTGCCGCTGGCAACCTCGTCGAAATTGGTACGGCCGTGGCGGGGGCCAGTGGAGGTCGTGCAGGTTTTGCGGCCGCAATGTGTTCGCGTCAAATGGGGGAGGCGCCGGTGGTATGTGCACCCCTCAAGGTTAAAACCATTCGTCGCGCCGCCCCGTGGTTCACACACACACACGCATGGCCAAACGTGTGAGGGTGTCGCCGACTCCCCGTTGTCGCTGCACTCGCCTAACCTGACGCCAACTGTTCCGTCCCCAGGTGAAACAGGAGTGACGGGCCCACGCTCACCAACCCCTCCCGGAGGGGTCGGGGGTCACTCGGCAGCGACGCCTGACTCTCTTGCACCCGGACCGTCAGCAACCGTCACTGAGCGTGCCAGGACGGGCCCTAGTGACGGGCCCGCCGCGAGAACGCGCGCCAAAACGCGCAGACTTTTGTGAGGTCGGCCGTTGGGGGGCCTTGCGGACAATGGGGAGGGTGTTGTGAGGTCGGCCGTTGGGGGGCCTTGCGGACAATGGGAGGGGTGGCGTCCGGAGTGTATATATCTGTTGGTTTTGGGGTGGTTATTCGGGGAGGGTGCGTCGGGATATTTTTTTTCTCTCTCTCTGTCTCTCTTCCTCTTGTTGTTCTGTTAAGGTTCTCTTGTTCTTGTTAAAAATAATTTACGCGAGGCACACACACGGGGGTTCGTGAGGGATACACCTTTATTCTGATTTTTTTTGCAGCCAGGGACGGCTGCGAGCTGTACAGGGGGGGGTGATGTAGAAGTGTAATTGCGCATGGCTACGAATGGTGTCGTGTGATTATGCATGGCCACGGATGGCCAACAAACACAAGGGGCGGGGTTACGGCCGTACACAAGGGTGGCGCTCGCACCGACGTCCGCATGTGCATCCCCCACGGGCCCCCCCTTGGGGGCAAGTCCTATAAAAGGTGATGAGCCAAAGGGCTCGGGAGTCGGGACTCAGCTTTAACCAGAGAAGAACGAAGACCTGCTAGTATAGGCCCCGGAGCTCCCCTGGCTCGCTGTCCTTCTAAGGGCCGACCAGGGCAAGCCGGTGGCGTGGCCCCGAGAGCCCAGACGAAGCTGGTCTGGTGACTCAGGGAGCCGGGATCCCAGCTTAACCAAGCTGGGACAGATAGCCTCCCCTAGTCCCGTAGTGGAGGAGTTGGTATAGGTTAGAGGGGTTAGCTGTCGAGAAATCCCTGTAGCCAAGTGACCTGTAATAACTGTGTTGGTATAATAAATAAGTGTGCCTCCGATCCTGTCGTCAAGCCTCCATATATACTTACTACAAATGCATTGGTAAGATGATGCAATTAACGAATTGAATGACTAAAATACTTCTAAACGACCGTATTCATGTAACTCAAGGGGCAGAACAATGCTTTTCATGATCAACTAATGGTTAACGCACCACCTTGGAATGGCCACCCTTTTCGAAACACAAAGATAACTTATTGGAACAATGTTCATAATCAACGTTTTTTTTGGGTTTAGATCGCGTTATTTATAAATGTGTCGTAACCCTCCACCACCCGACACGGCCAATCAGTAAAAATGTGTCACGTTGACAAAGACAAATAGTTCACTGCTTTAGCTCACCGGTGTGTTGAAGCCACAACATTTACAATTTGATCCATAAAGTCGACATCCCTTTACGACCTATAGTCAGTACAATTGGCTCTGCCACATATAAATTAGTAAAATATGTAACTAAACAAATACAGCGTTACATCGGTAGGACATCATCATTCATAAGAAATTCAGAACATCTTGTGAATATGATCAAAGATATTAAACTTAACCCTAATGATATTTTGGTGAGTTTTGATGTGATTTCGCTATTCACTAAGGTTCCAGTGAGCGAGTCGCTTAAATTACTTGATACACTGGTAAAGAATACAGGTTTACCAAAAGATATTCCGAAACTCGCAGACCATTGTTTAAATAACACTTACTTCTTATGTAGAGGCGAATTCTTTAAACAAAGGGAGGGAGCAGCAATGGGCTCTCCTTTATCTCCTGCTATAGCAAATGTGTACATGGAACACTTTGAAACCAGAGCACTTCCCTCGAGCACATTAAAACCATCCTTTTGGTTTAGATATGTGGATGACACTTTGGTTGTCTGGCCACATGGTAAAGATACACTTAACGATTTTCTAAATCATCTCAATGCACAAAACCCGGCCATCCAGTTCACCATGGAAATGGAGGTGAATAACACACTCCCGTTCCTGGATATTTTACTTGGCCTAAATGGTAAAATAACACACAGCGTTTACAGAAAGCAAACGCACACTGATGCCTATCTGAATGCAGATTCGCATCATCACCCAGCTCAGAAATCCTCTCTTATCAAGACGCTCATACATCGGGCTAAAACAGTGTCAGATGGTGAAAGTCTAGTGAGAGAGATTAAACATGTTAAAGAAGCACTAAGACAGAATGGCTACAATAATGCTCAAATTAACAGAGCACTAAAAGCCAAATCACGATCGCAAAGCAACACTGCTGAAAGCGATCAGATTATTAAAACAATAAAAATACCATTTATCTCAGGAGTAACTGATAAATTAGCCCGTGTTTTGCAAAAGCAAAACATTACAGTAAGATTTGGTACAATACACAAAATTCAACAACTAGTAACGTGCACTAAAGACGAATTACCTATATTATCAACAGAAGGTGTATATCGGATTAATTGTGTATGTGGCAGATGCTATATTGGACAGAGAGGGCGTAACGTTAGTGTAAGACTAAAAGAACACCAGATAAATATTAAACTATCACAAACACAACTGTCGGCAGTAGCAAAACATGCATGCCAACAGGGACACTCAATTGATTTTGACAACGTGGAAGTGTTGTGTAAAACTAGTTACTACTGGCAAAGACTAGTTAGAGAATCGATTGAAATTGAGAGAAACAGAAATAACTTTAATCGCTCAGACAGCTACAGGCTTAGTGCAGCCTGGAAGCGTATTATTAAATAAGATACATTACAATTCCTTATAAGGGAAACAACCACTAACTGATTACTAATGTAGCATAATCACAATAAAACACATTCAAATGATTACTAATCTACAACTCGCATCGTAACAATAGCCTGATTACTAATCTAGTATATAATTACAATCACTCCCCCCTTGAATTTTGCACCTGATGAGTTAATGAGTTAATGATGACGTCACTCTGCTGCTGCTCTATATAAGAACGGGAGACACAGCAGAGCCTCACCATTCTGGCGAATTGCCCGATGATGCTGGATGCAATTACCAGCGAAACGTCGTACTCAAATTGTAAATGTTGTGGCTACAACACACCGGTGAGCTAAAGCAGTGAACTATTTGTCTTTGTCAACGTGACACATTTTTACTGATTGGCCGTGTCGGGTGGTGGAGGGTTACGACACATTTATAAATAACGCGATCTAAACCCAAAAAAAACGTTGATTATGAATAACATTGGTCGCGAAAGCCTACGTGTTAAACTGGAACAATGTTATTCGTCCCGATATGCACGTTATGTGTGTGTGCGTCTTCTTGCTTCTTGTTGAATTAACGGCCTACGTGGTACAGCGTTTCTTGTGTAGTGAGTCCAACTGAGTCGCAGACGTTGTTCCTTTTAGAAGCAACACTTGTATTTGTAACACCGTAACACAAAGGGGTAACTGCCACTTTACCAGACTACACCGAGTTACTGCTACGAAGGGTCGATCTCTCACTTGGGTCTCTGACCACGTGGTTGCTTCGTAGGACGGAGAGCTTCAGCTTGAGACGTAGAGCTTTCCGCTTGTAGATGTTGAGATTCCAGCTTGGAGAATGCAGCGACCCCGGTCCCTCTCAGCGACCTGCCTTATATCCCCCTACGGTCGGGGCCGCTCCGCCCTCGGCCCCGCCCGCCTTCTCGAGCATTCTCGTTCCCTCTCGATCCCTCTCAAGAGCTCTCCCCGGACACGTGATCACCCACTAGTCCCCACACTTGGGGCCCCCTGTGTGGACATTCTGGATCACGTGTCTACAGGGTCAACCAGAGTATTACGGCCCCGGGGCAACCCTGCCTCTTGGCTGACACTCACCGCCTCCCCCTCGGGGGAGCCCCCACCATACACAGTGCATGGTGCCCGAACTCTCCCAGTGCTCGCCAAGCCCCGCTAGCACTGGTATTACACACAGACATCCACATGGTGCTTTCCGTGATGTGGGAACATCCCAACAAGTTAACATCAGCGATGCGTACCTCGGCTGTGATCCGACCGATGATACCCAACGAACCACCATCAGCAGCAACAAACGGCACATCGACAAGGTCGAGAACCCGACACTTAGGGGGCAGAATGTAAAAAATCGGGACCGTAATGAGAGGTGCCGATGCACCCGTGTCGATCAGCATCCTTATCTCCACACCCTCGATAGACCCAAGCACCGTAGACGAACCCTCAGTCGCAGCCACAACTCGGTCGTGATTACGCGTAGGACTTTCCCCTACTGATGCACGATTGGGCTGCGTACCAATTTGCCTGGATGGGTGAATTGAGGCCAGGGGTCGAGTGTGGAGTGCATCGCAACTCACCTCAGGTCATAGAGAAGAGCGGGATGGCGGTGATGCCGGAAGGTGCCGACGTGGGACGCGGCAGCCCGAAGCCACCTGGCCTGACAGGCCGCACTGGTAGCAGGTAACACGGCCGCCTCTGGAACAAGAAGATGACCTCGACCGCCTAGTCTCACATGGTGTTGGACCAGATGACGCCATGTGAGACTAGGCTCTAAGAAAAGCTGTCTCGGGTGTGGACCAATCAATTTCAAGGACGGTGCATACATTATCAAAGTTGTGTTTTTTTTGCATTCCGACCGCAGGTATTGTAGTCAATGCAAACATGACTCCTTGTAAAAAAGGTGTCAGTTTTGTTGCCAGATAAAAGGGTAAAAACCAATTATCATATTTTGCTACTGGCAAAGGAGGTTCCAATGGTACAAGATATTAGTTTTTTTTATTTTGGGTACTGTACCAAATCTTACTTGAATGTTTTGCTTTGGCAAAACACGGGCTAATTTGTCAGTTACTCCTGAGATATAAGGTCTTTTGATTGTTTTAATAATCTGATCATTTTCAACAGTGTTGCTTTGCGATCGTGATTTGAGCATTATTGTAGCCATTCTCTCCTAGTGCTTATTTAACATGTTTAATCTCTATCCCTCGACTTTCACCATCTGACACTGTTTTAGTCCGATGTATGAGCGTCTTGATAAGAGAGGATTTATGAGCTGGATGATGATGTGAATCTGCATTCAGATAGGCATCGGTGTGCGTTCCCTTTCGGTAAACGCTGTGTGTTATTTTACCATTTAGGCCGCGTCCAAGCAAAATATCTAGGAAAGGAAGTGTGTTATTTACCTCCGTTTCCATGGTGAACTGGATGGCCGGGTTTTGTGCATTGAGATGATTTAGAAATTAATTAAGTGTATCTTTACCATGTGGCCAGACAACAAAAGGGTCATCAACATATCTAAACCAAAAATATGGTTTTAATGTACTTGAGGCAAGTGCTCTAGTTTCAAAGTTTTCCATGTACAGATTTGCTACAGCGGGAGATAAAGGAGAGCCCATTGCTGCTTCTTCCTTTTGTTTAAAGAAATCACCTCTCCATAAGAAGTAACTGTTATTTAAACAATGGTCAGCTAGTTTTGGAATATCTTTAGGTAAACCTGTATTAACTGGAACCTTAGTTTTCGATTTAAAGCTTTCGTGACTGCAGGGATTCATCTTCTTGTTTCTTTCGGTAAAGTCACGCAGAAGGGAAGTAATAAAATAACAAAAATAAAACATAATAAAACAATTCTCACGACGTTTCGGCTACAACGCAAGCAGCCGTCTTCAGGTGAAGAATGAGACACTACCAAACTAGGAGCTTATATATAAGCTGCATTGGGGGTTGAAGAGCGCCTTAACAAAAAGAATGTGCATGTGAAGAGGGATTTAGCATATTCATGGAAAATGCGTAGGCGTTGGGCGGGGGGGTGTCAAAGTCATATTATGCCCATGCATTATGCAGGATCAGCAGCAACCAAGGGGGGTGCAGGGATTAGCAGTAACAAAGGAAAGGAATGTTAATGATATGTAGCTGCAGTTACTCAACAACCACGTAGAAAACTAAAGTATAAACTACATAAAAAACTAAAGTATAAACTGCATCGCACCATCAGTATACTTACTATACTCTATAATAAGCTGAGTTACTAACAGCAAGTAATACATTACAATTTTACCTCGTAAAAATTCTATAATATGCTTCCATCTAAACCTTATTCTCTTACATCACACGAGCATATACCGTACTATATACTGCCATAGATAAACCCAACATTAAATTATATACTGTATTGCTGTAAACCAACCTATATCTTATACATTTAATATCACACTATGTATTATTCTACACACCCTAATGTGTATCGAAATGGTTTATTACGTCCTTCCAATGATTGCTGAGCCAGAATCCATCTTCTCGGTTAAAATTGTCTCTGTGTTTGTATATGTGGATCGCCTCATGAACGAATCTCTCATGATAGCCAGATGGCTTGCAGAGAACCTCTGTCTTGGAGAAGTCAATATCATGTGAGCCCACTGAGTTGTAACAGTGATCTGCCACGGCTGAGGTGTTAGTCCTACCGTGTTTCAGGTCAGCTTTATGTTCACGGATGCGGTCCGAGACATGTCGTTTGGTTTCACCAATGTAACTGCTACCACAGAGGCAACTTAGTTTGTAGACGCCAGGGTACTGTATGTCTGGAACCACATCTTTTACAGACGGTACCAGATCACGGATTTTATGTACTGTGTTGAATCGGACCTGGATCTTGTGTTTAATCAGGATTTTGGAGATCTTTTTTGTGACCCCAGCAATGTAGGGTAAGGTGATGGTCTTGAAAGGCTCCTCAACAGGATCCTTCTTGATGGTTGGAGTGATGGCTTTGCGGATTGTATAGTCGGAGTAACCATTTGCCTTAAGAGCTTGGCGTACGTGTTTGAGTTCACTGGAAATGTGTTCATGGTCGGAGATGCATTGGGCTCTATGATATAGAGTCTTGATGAGGGAATTCTTCACCATCCATCCCAGAAGAATTCCCTCATCAAGACTCTATATCATAGAGCCCAATGCATCTCCGACCATGAACACATTTCCAGTGAACTCAAACACGTACGCCAAGCTCTTAAGGCAAATGGTTACTCCGACTATACAATCCGCAAAGCCATCACTCCAACCATCAAGAAGGATCCTGTTGAGGAGCCTTTCAAGACCATCACCTTACCCTACATTGCTGGGGTCACAAAAAAGATCTCCAAAATCCTGATTAAACACAAGATCCAGGTCCGATTCAACACAGTACATAAAATCCGTGATCTGGTACCGTCTGTAAAAGATGTGGTTCCAGACATACAGTACCCTGGCGTCTACAAACTAAGTTGCCTCTGTGGTAGCAGTTACATTGGTGAAACCAAACGACATGTCTCGGACCGCATCCGTGAACATAAAGCTGACCTGAAACACGGTAGGACTAACACCTCAGCCGTGGCAGATCACTGTTACAACTCAGTGGGCTCACATGATATTGACTTCTCCAAGACAGAGGTTCTCTGCAAGCCATCTGGCTATCATGAGAGATTCGTTCATGAGGCGATCCACATATACAAACACAGAGACAATTTTAACCGAGAAGATGGATTCTGGCTCAGCAATCATTGGAAGGACGTAATAAACCATTTCGATACACATTAGGGTGTGTAGAATAATACATAGTGTGATATTAAATGTATAAGATATAGGTTGGTTTACAGCAATACAGTATATAATTTAATGTTGGGTTTATCTATGGCAGTATATAGTACGGTATATGCTCGTGTGATGTAAGAGAATAAGGTTTAGATGGAAGCATATTATAGAATTTTTACGAGGTAAAATTGTAATGTATTACTTGCTGTTAGTAACTCAGCTTATTATAGAGTATAGTAAGTATACTGATGGTGCGATGCAGTTTATACTTTAGTTTTTTATGTAGTTTATACTTTAGTTTTCTACGTGGTTGTTGAGTAACTGCAGCTACATATCATTAACATTCCTTTCCTTTGTTACTGCTAATCCCTGCACCCCCCTTGGTTGCTGCTGATCCTGCATAATGCATGGGCATAATATGACTTTGACACCCCCCCGCCCAACGCCTACGCATTTTCCATGAATATGCTAAATCCCTCTTCACATGCACATTCTTTTTGTTAAGGCGCTCTTCAACCCCCAATGCAGCTTATATATAAGCTCCTAGTTTGGTAGTGTCTCATTCTTCACCTGAAGACGGCTGCTTGCGTTGTAGCCGAAACGTCGTGAGAATTGTTTTATTATGTTTTATTTTTGTTATTTTATTACTTCCCTTCTGCGTGACTTTACCGAAAGAAACAAGAAGATGGAACCTTAGTGAATAGAAAAATTACATCAAAACTCACCAAAATATCATTCGGGTTAAGTTTAAATCTTTAATCACATTCACACGATGTTCAGAATTTCTTATGAATGAAGATGTCCTACCGATGTAGAGCTGTATTTGTTTAGTTTTATATTTTGCTAATTTATATGTGACAAAGCCAATTGTACTTACTATGGGTCGTAATGGGATGCCGATTTTATGAATCTTTGGTAGCCCATACAGTCTAGGTGGTTTTGAGGCCCTTGGCTTAATTTGGTATGGCTCAGTCTTGGGGATTAATAAATTTGCAATGATTGCAGTAGTCTTACGTTCGAAAGTTTTAGTTGGATTTCGTTCAATTTTAATGTAGGTACTTTTGTTGTATGTGTTGGATTATGAAATTTTAATTAAAATAATCAAAATTAATAAAAATCCAAAAAAATCCGCATATCGCATAGATTATGTTAATGTGTGTCATTATATGCATACATTATGATAATCACGGAGATAATCGTAGTAATTTATGCGAATGCTTGTGATTATGTTAATGTGTGCAGTTATGACAATTAAGCTCAGTTTAGTTTATCCAGAGTTGCATCAATCAGGATAACACGATTATCATTGATTAAACATTTACTGATTATCTTAGTGTGTTTATGTTATGTTAGGTCTCCAATTTCATATCTCATCGCAGGCTACAGTTCTTAGGAATAAGACAGTTTTGCATGGATTTGGAAAGAAACACTCGAGAAACTTCTGTGTTAACAATTTTATTCTAAACAAACATGTGACATTCTAGCATGCAAGGCAAAAACATACGTCAATAAATTCATGAGCAAGATTATGCAATTAACGAAAATGAATGACTAAAACTCTTATTCATGTAACTCGACGGCAGCAACTGCTTTGCACGATCAGTTGATTTGAACGCACCACCTTGAAATGGCAACCCTTTTTGAAACGCAAAGATAACTTTTTGAAAATCTTAGTCGTGTGCGTGTTGTGTGTGCATTGTCCCCTTGTAAAATTAATTAAATTTTCTTAGAGCCGGGAGTTGTGTCGTTAGCTTGTGTGGTGTGGTAGGATACAACCCGCCACCAGAGAAGTTCCTCTCGCTTGGGCGTGGCCGCAGCGAGACCGTCTTGCTTTCTCTCTCCACTGCTCGATTGAGTTGGCACGACGCTCGCCGTCGTTTTGCGCGATGATTCCGTCGTCGCTGCTGGACGTCTTGTCTGTTCTCAATGGGTGTTGGTCGGTGTGTGTATCAAACACACGGCGCATTCGATGGCGCTTTCTCTTTCTTGGTGGCAGCTCCAGGCTTCTCCACTGCTGGACGATTGTTGAGTCGGCACAATGCTCGCCTTCGGCGTTGTGCGATTATATCGTCGTCGCTCTCTCCTTGATCGCAGCCAACTTCACACGGACACTCACCCTTACTTCAGGATGTGTTGGCTCAAGCTCTGGACGACGCGGCTGTGCGCGCTCACTGGTTTGGAGCGCTCTGGCGATGAACGATGGCTCTTGTTGCTCATCCGCTGCTGCTCGTCCTTTGCGATGCTCGCTTGGTCGACGCTTGGCGATCTCCGCCCTTCCTACAGGTTGTTCGCTGGTCGTCACTCTGGCGATGAACGATGCTTCGTTCGTTGCTGGGTGGACGTTGGGTGTCTTTGTTGGCTCGGGAGTGATAGTTGGAATCTCCGTCAGCTTCCCTCGCAGCTCGGCGACTCAGGGTAGCGATTCTTCTTAGGTGGTGCAGACCTCAGCTTGTCGATGCACGTCACTACCCCGCGAACATCGTCATTCTGGATGACGGAAGAGCTTCTTCGTTGTCGGCGATGAGAAGAGATGTGGGGGCCGGAGCCCTGGTGATCTGTGGGGGCCGAAGCCCCGGAGAGATCTGTGGTGGGGGCCATAGCCCCGGAGACGAGATGTGTTGAATGGATTTTGCCTCGGCTTATATCGGGAACATCCACTCGGTTTTTCCGAGTTGTTCAAAGGCCGGGGCAATATATCTTTTTGTTGTGGGGGTGGACACATCTGCGTCCGTGTGTGTCGTGTGCGTGTCCGTCCGTATGTGTCGCGTGTGTGTTTATTAGCTTTAAAGACACAGCTGTGTAATCATTCTGGAAGGAGGGGTGGGGCTTCCTCGCGAACTGGCCCACACACGAGTTATCCATTAAACCAGACCGACGATTCGCGTTCGCACCGAGGTTACACAATCACAATCATAATACACATTTTTGATTATGATTAATATTTGTCGCGAAAACCTACGCGTTAAGCGAGCTTAATGATCCCCTCCCTCGCTCTAGGCGTTATATCCTTTGTCTCACACAGCTTTAGTTGTTTTTGGTTTGGAAGTTAAAATGACTCATTTGGCTGCTTAGTATCATTGTGATTTGATTGCAAGCGACTCAAGGTATACCGTAACCGTGTTCACGGTATTTCATCGTGGTTTGATCTCCCTATGGGAAATGTTATTTGCTCGCGTGTGCAAATCTTGCTGTCCGTTCTGCGGGGAGACAAAGACGGCTGTGCTCCATCGTCGGAGCACCCTGCGCGTGTATTTAACTCAAAAACGTGAACACCCTCTCCTCTCTCCGCGTCTCTTGCGAGAGAAAAACAAACAAGAGAAACAGATGCCCTCGGAATGTCAGGCACAGACCCCCCCTCGCGACCCTTTAACTCCCTCCTTGCTCCTCCTGCGTGGGTCATCCCGAGGCCAGACCCCGCCATACGTACTTTTATGGCACGCGTGTGTTTGTGCCAAACCGCGTTTAATGGCCCTCCCCGTTTCACAGATTACTGGTGTGCTTGTGAGGAGTAGTGGGTTGTTTCAATTATTTAATATAAAAATATATATAGATATAAAAAAAATTATTTTATATATTTTTTGAATTGTTCTTAATATTAATATAAAAAAGGGTATAGACACAACAATCCGCCCTTTTGAAAATTATCAGGGGTCGATTTGGCCACTGGCGAATTTTCAAACAAAGTAAATGCCCCTTTTTTTCGTTATGAATCCATCAGCCGCCCTCACTCTCGGCGGTTATTCCTTACAACGCGCGCGTACGTATCACAATCTTAACATGGTTACATTTGAAATAAGCAAAGAAAATAACACAAAACGTTAAACATCGATACCACATGTTACATCGGTTCTCATCCATCATAACTACGGCGAATATTAATTTTTGTTTTTGTTAAATCCTGGGAAACGCTAGGTAGCGGTTTCGGCGGTTATTCCTTACAACGCGCGTGTACGTATCACAATCTTAACATGGTTACAATTGAAATAAGCAAAGAAAATAAAACAAACGTTAAACATCGATACCACATGTTACATCGGTTCTTATCCATCATACCTATGATGAATATTAATTTTAGTTTTTGTTAAATCCTGGGAAGCGCTAGGTAGCGGTTTCGAACGCATTTCTGCGTTCTTTTCCTCCTGTTACCTCCTTGCAATCTTTTTACCAAGTTATTATCATCTGGTTTGCCACTTTTAATTTTAGGTGGACATGCTGCTCCCCATGCACTGTCCTTCAGACTTGGTTCGTCCATAGCCTTTTCCTGTCCATTAACAATATTCTCATGGCCAGATATTTTAGAGTAACCCTTGACTCTTTCATGCAATCTCCCAACATTATTAACTTGGTTCGTAGTGCTTATCACTTTGATCTTTCGATCACGGTTTTCAGGTTCGTTTTTGTAATTTCCTCTTTCACTCTCTCGCGTCGTGGGAGTGTGTGGTGTAAAATTGTGCTGCACATAACCAGAACTCGCGCACACAACCAACTTCTGCACTCCATTATCAGTGGTATTCGCTCCCTCTGCGATTACATGCACATTTGCCGAGTCAGTGTGTCGATTTAATTCCGTGCCTCGTAATGTTGCCCTTTTGGTTTTTACGAGTGGGTTGGATTTCAACATCATTCCCGATACGTCATGGACATTCGTCTCCATTTCAGCACTCCGATCCACATAAATTTTTGTTTCATTTGGATATTTTTCATTCAAATGCTGACGCCTGTACTCCAAAGGGCGTGTCTCTGTGTTCCATCTCCCTGCACCATTATCGCGCGCTCCTGCGACGTGTTGGGTGGCTTTACCTTTTTCCGGGCGATCCAGTTTTTCTATTTGTCTGTTATCTACCGTCCGGTCACGCTTCAATGCAGCCCTGTCCTTGTATTCGATTTGCGCGTCATTTACGGGAACACTGTTCCCGTTTCCTACCGCATCGTATGCATTTAACGTTTCCCGATCATGGCGGTATTTGTCCGCCCTGTCACTTTCAGCCTGCTTGCATTTTCCAATGGGGCCAGGGTTTAACAAAACTTCAGCGGGCGGGGCGCATATGGGCCGCTCGCTCTCAATCCCTGTGGGTGGTTCATCACGTATTTGGACCGCATTTTGGGTCATTTCTCTATTTTCTCCTGGTATAGCCGGTGGGGAAATCGGTCGGAATTGGACCGATTGTGTTTGACCTCGCGTGTGTCGTGGCATGGGGTGTTGATATGGTTCTGCCTTGAACCTCCCCCTCCTACGATTTTCGTTCATTTTGGCCCAGTGCTTCTCCCATTTGGGTGCCAATTTCTTTCTGGATTGTTACTTTGCCATCTTTGTGTGTAATTTTGACCTTGCGTATGTCGGGGCATGGGCTGCTGATATGATTCTGCCCTTGGCCTCCACATTCTGCGATTTCCCTGAATGTTCGGCATTGTGCCGCTCTCATTCTCGTGCCAACTTCTCTCTGGGTTATTTTGCCATATGTGCGTGCGTGTTCGCTCCTCCTTGCATTGTGGGACTGCTCGGTGATTTTTATTTCTCTCTGAGAGGCTGGGTTCCTTATCCCTCTCCCTGTGTTCTGGATCCGAATTATGATTGTTAGCTCTGTATAACCATGCCATGTACGCCTTGCTCTCTATGCGGCGTAAGGAGGCGGTTTCCGGATTCAAAACCACTCTCACACTTTCTGTAATCTCTGGGCTCAAGGATTCAAAAAACATAATCTTGAACATATGGTCCCCTTCGTGGTACCGATTCACATCGCCTGCGTAATACGCTCTTTTAAATTGTAAAATGTAGTCACGTGGGTCTTGGTCCATGCCCTGGGTCATCGATTTTACCGCATAAAACCCCTCAGTGAGTGTCGAATATTCTCCAAACTTCCGAACCACTGCCAGACTCAGTTGTTTGAAATCATTTCTAACCTCGTATGGTAGCGACTTTACCCATGGTATAGATTCTCCATGTAAACTCCTTTTCAACAGACTCGCTTTCTCATCCCGTCTCATCAGCCCTCTAATCATTGCCTCCTCTTCTACTGTTGCAATATGTGTGTGTATATCCATGGACTTATTGTGTGGGTCAAAATCGGGAATTCTGACGAGAGCTTTGTCCATCAATTTAAGGGTTTTACTGTTGAACGAGTATTCCAAAAGTTGATCGTCGTCATAGTCATTGGCAGACGAGTTATCATCAGACAAGCTGTCACTTTGATCTGTGCTGTGTCGGGCGTGTTGCCATTTTCCTGCAGTTTTTGCCTCTGCCCTTAGTGAAGTATATCCTGGCAACTTTACTTTAACATTTTGCCTCCCCCTAGCTTCGAAGTTGTCAGTCCCACCTGTTTTTATTTGCATCTGTATCTCTCCATCCCTTCTCTCGAATTGTGAGGGATTTTCTTTGTCAAGGATATATTGTTTGATACCCATAATTTTTGTGCGATCTGTCCCTGGACTATGTCCACGTACCCAAGAGTGTGATTTACTGTTACTTTCATATTTAGTCTGTGGATCAACGTCTGTGAGTTTCGCTGGTGTCGCGAGCACTGATTTCTCCTCCCTTTTGAGGGTGTGAGGACATTTTTCCTCGTTTATTAGAGACGATTTCTCTCCCGTTTCCTTTCCGAATTTTTCCTCATTCCCCAATCCCTGTCTGTATGCCTGTGTGAAAAGGGGTGAGTCCTGTCCTGCCTTTCCTGCAGTTTTTACATCGTGTTCGCCTTCGTAATATTTTATCCAGTCAATTAGTTTCCCTCGGGGTGTGTTCGTGTCATCGATGCAGCTCCCTTTCCATATGTCTCTCTGACTGTCCTGCTTTGTAACAGATCGGTCGGTACGTTTTAATACATGTTCCCAGTATCCCGCAATCCATTCAAATATTATTCTTAATCCTAGCATCTCAAGTGTGGCAGGAGCTACTTTGACATTCCCTTTCAGGGTGCATATAAAACAATTATCTCACAGAGTGTAGTCAGTTTGACTCGAGCTATTCTGTTATTTGCCAATTCAGAGCGCGTATCTCTAACACAGTTTATCACAGGTTCGATATGGTACTATCTTTATTCCACTGTCTTTGTTCCAACCTGCTATTCTGGAGTTTAGCCTCAGAGGGCGTTTTTTGTTGTTTTACGCCCGTTTACAGTCACAATGCAATGTTTGGTCACGATATTCTGGTTAACACGTAGTGATTCGTTCCATCATCCATGTGTAGTGGTGGTATTGACGTGCGCCGACAGTGATGGATCACGGGGCGCGGGGTTGGGCACGCGATGTGGGCGTGGCATGGACGCGCGCGCCGGTGGTAAGGCGCGCTCACACAAGCTGGGAAAAGAGGATCGTAGCGAGTGCGCAGTGATTGGTCAGATAAGTGGGTACTCTCAGCGACGTCCGCAGGAGGGGTATAAAGGGAGACGCGCGAGAGCACTCGTGGTCAGTGTTAACCAGTTGAAGACCGAAGACGGGGTGGAGGAGGTAGTGGCCCGAGACCCCTAGTCCCGCCGTCCTTGTGGGGACCGGGGCCCTGTGTGGCTCGGAGCCGAGACTGGGGGGACCGTGGTCCGACGCCCGTGTGGGTCGGGACGGTGGTACCCAGAGCCGAGACGGGCACCCCGGCTGGGTGTGTCCCGGAAGGCTACGGGGCGTAAGAGCCCGTGTCAGTACAGCTGAGTGGGTGTTGGTCACCCGTGTAGCTGAGTGGGTGTTAGTCACCCGTGTAGCTGAGTGGGTGTCCGTCACCCGTGTAGCTAAGTGGGTGTTGGTCACCCGTGTAACGAAGTAGGGTGTTAGTCACCCGTGTAGCTGAGTGGGTGTCCGTCACCCGTGTAGCTAAGTGGGTGTTGGTCACCCGTGTAACGAAGTAGGGTGTTAGTCATCCGTGTAACTACAAGTTGGTGAAAATAAAGAGTGTGCTACCCGTGAAGTCGTCTCCTGCCGAGTTACTACTTTACACATGCAAAACACTGTCTGCGAGAGATCCCGGACGATTACCCATTATGTTGTATATGTTGGATTATGAAATTTTCATTAAAATAATAAAAATTTATGAAAATCCAAAAAATGCGCATATCGCATAAATTATGTTAATGTGTGTAATTATATGCATAAATTATGACAATCACGGAGATAATCGTAGTAATTTATGTGAATGCTTGTGATTATGTGAATGTGCGCAGTTATGACAATTAAGCTCAGTTTCGTTTATCCAGAGTTGTATCAATCAGGATAGCACGATTATCATTGATTACTGATTATCTTAGTGTGTTTATGTTATGTTAGGTCTCCAATTTCATATCTCATCGCAGGCTACAGTTCTTAGGAATAAGACAGTTTTGCATGGATTTGGAAAGAAACACTCGAGATACTTCTGTGTTAACAATTTTATTCTAAACAAACATGTGACATTATAGCATGCAAGGCAAAAACATATGTCAATAAATTCATGAGCGAGATTATGCAATTAACGAAAATTAATGACTAAAACTTTTATTCATGTAACTCGACGGCAGCAACTGCTTTGCACGATCAGTTGATTTGAACGCACCACCTTGAAATGGCAACCCTTCTTGAAACGCAAAGATAACTTTTTGAAATCTTATTCGTGTGCGTGTTGTGTGTGCGTTGTCCCCTTGTAAAATTAATTAAATTTTTCTTAGAGCCGGGAGTTGTGTCGTTAACTTGTGTGGTGTGGTAGGATACAACCTGCCGCCAGACAAGTTCCTCTCGCTTGGGCGTGGCCACAGCGAGACCGTCTTGCTTTCTCTCTCCACTGCTCGATTGAGTTGGCACGACGCTCGCCGTCGTGTTGCGCGATGATTTTGTCGTCGCTGCTGGACGTCTTGTCTGTTCTCACTGGGTGTTGGTCGGTGTGTGTATCAAACACACGGCGCATTCGATGGCGCTTTCTCTCTCTTGGTGGCAGCTCCAGGCTTCTCCACTGCTGGACGATTGTTGAGTCGGCACGATGCTCGCCTTCGGCGGTGTGCGATGATATCGTCGTCGCTCTCTCCTTGATCGCTGCCAACTTCACACGGACACTCGCCTTTACTTCAGGCTGTGTTGGCTCAGGCTCTGGACGACGCGGCTGTGTGCGCTCACTGGCTTGGAGCGCTCTGGCGATGAACGATGGCTCTTGTTGCTCATCTGCTGCTGCTCGTCCTTTGCGATGCTCGCTTGGTCGACGCTTGGCGATCTCCGCCCTTCCTACAGGTTGTTCGCTGGTCGTCACTCTGGCGATGAACGATGCTTCGTTCGTTGCTGGGTGGACGTTGGGTGTCTTTGTTGGCTTGAGAGTGATAGCTGGAATCTCTATCAGCTTCCCTCGCAGCTCGGTGACTCAGGGTAGCGATTCTTCTTAGGTGGTGCAGACCTCAGCTTGTCGATGCACGTCGCTACCCCGCGAACATCGTCATTCTGGATGACAGAAGAGCTTCTTCGTTGTCGGCGATGAGAAGAGATGTGGGGGCCGGAGCCCTGGTGAGCTGTGGGGGCCGAAGCCCCGGAAAGATCTGTGGTGGGGGCCGTAGCCCCAGAGACGAGATGTGTTGAATGGATTTTGCCTCGGCTCATATCGGGAACATCCACTCGGTTTTTCTGAGTTGTTCAAAGGCCGGGGCAATATATATTTTTGTTGTGGGGGTGGACACATCTGCGTCCGTGTGTGTTGTGTGCGTGTCCATCCGTATGTGTCGCGTGTGTGTTTATTAGCTTTAAAGACACAGCTGTGTAATCATTCTGGAAGGAGGGGTGGGGCTTCCTCGTGAACTGGCCCACACACGAGTTATCCATTAAACCAGACCGACGATTCGCGTTCGCACCGAGGTTACAGAATCACAATCATAATACACGTTTTTGATTATGAATAATATTTGTCGCGAAAACCTACGCGTTAAGCGAGCTTAATGATCCCCTCCCTCGCTCTGGGCGTTATATCTTTTGTCTCACACAGCTTAAGTTGTTTTTGGTTTGGAAGTTAAAATGACTCATTTGGCTGCTTAGTATCATTGTGATTTGATTGCAAGCGACTCAAGGTATGCCGTAACCGTGTTCACGGTATTTCATCGTGGTTTGATCTCCCTATGGGAAATGTTATTTGCTCGCGTGTGCAAATCTTGCTGTCCGTTCTGCGGGGAAACAAAGACGGCTGTGCTCCGTCGTCGGAGCACCCTGCGCGTGTGTTTAACTCAAAAACGTGAACACCCTCTCCTCTCTCCGCGTCTCTTGCGAGAGAAAAACAAACAAGAGAAACAGATGCCCTCGGAATGTCAGGCACTAACCCCCCCCTGGCGACCCTTTGACTCTCTCCTTGCTCCTCCTGCGTGGGTCATCCCGAGGCCAGACCCCGCCATACGTACTTTTATGGCACGCGTGTGTTTGTGCCAAACCGCGTTTAATGGCCCTCCCCGTTTCACAGATTCCTGGTGTGCTTGTGAGGAGTAGTGGGTTGTTTCAATTATTTAATTTTAAAATATATATAGATATTAAAAAAACAATTTTATATATTTTTTGAATTGTTCTTAATATTAATAAAAAAAGGGTATAGACACAACACTTTCCTGTAGTAAATCTTTAATTTTATTATCATAATCGGCTCGTGACATCACTACAGTAGTGCTGCCTTTATCAGCTGCCAGAATTTAAATATATTTAATTAATCTGTGCTCTCTTAAGGCTTTTGCTTCGTTAGAGCTAATATTTATTTTTGGTACTTTGCTATTCTCAATAAGTTCGGCAACCTCGTGTCTAGTCATCTCTGCCTCATTACGTGGAAGTAGTCTTTCCGCTGATTCTACCTCAGAAATTATCTCATTTACTGGAATTGTGCTTGGGGTAATGGCAAAGTTAAGGCCTTTAGAAAGGACGTAAATCATGTCGCTGGATAAAACAGTGTTAGTTAAGTTCATTACAGTTTTGTTTTTAAATTGTTCGTTTTTAGTTGGGACTTGTTTGTTATGAAGTCTAGAGAATTTCTTAATTTGATTAGTTTATTTATCTATTAAATACATTATCAGCCGATTATTGTGTTATAGTATCGATTATTTTCCAATAATGCATGGGTATACCATTGATTATATTTAAGTGCAAGTTCCTTAGAGATTCCAAAATGTGAGAAAATTCTCTCTGGTAATAATAATTCGCTGGCTTTGTGTAGTATTTGGTTAGCTTTAACAGACTTTATGTGATGTGTTATTTTAATTGCGTTTGGTATTACCTTCGAATCTCTGCAACTTTTGAGGAATGCCAGTGAAGATAGCAATATTAACAAAATAAACAACAGGGTATTGCACAAAAAAGGGGTAATTAATGGTTCGAGAACAGATGAGCGCGAAGTGAAGCGAAAATTATTGTATGTATGCCAATCATGCTAATCGGAGGTGCGGGGGAAGGACAACAAACTAAACACAAAAAGCAGTTATATAGAAATGAGCTGTCAATCTAGATGATATAAAAGTGCGCAGCTTCAGTGGCTTCCTAATATTGGAAGGAAGAATGTTCCAGACGGCCACAGAAGTGCACCTCAAAGCGTGCGATGCAGTGGCCGACTTGGTTCAATCGAGTGAATAAAAAAAAAACATCATGGAAATGCAAAAAGCAACAGCAAAAGGGTTAGGTCCAGGTACAGCAGCTGAAGTGTGCATTTTGAGCTAGGAGAAATTTGAAACGGTGGAGGGAGGGTAGAGAGCCCAGCCTATGCTGAGAGAAATGAACATTCCAGTAACGTAAAGTAGTTTTAAAAATAGGTAATTTTATGAAGTTATTAGTCGTTATTTTTTCCATATTTGTGCATAAAATATCTCAGTTGTATGGATCGAAGTTTTTTAGAAAGTTTTGGGTGGGTACATTTGTTTTAGGAATGCATCTTAGGTCATATAATGGGACCGTATGGTAAATTATGTTTCGATTTACAATTTAATGTTTAACTTTATGTTGTATTTATTTCCGCAAAGGAATCCAATTTTACTTTTATCTTACTCACCATATTGTGGATGTGAAGGACATAGATGCTTAAAAGTTGTCGACCTGTTAAATGAGATGTGAGTGCAGAGACAAAATGTGGAGGCAGGAAAAACTAGGTTTGGAGAATCCAGAAAACAGTGTGAATTTGGTATGTATTGCATTAAATTTCGATTTAAAGCTTTTGTGACTGCAGGGATTCATCTTCTTGGTTCTTTCGGTAAAGTCACGTAGAAGGGAAGTAATAAAATAATAAAAATAAAACATAATAAAACAATTCTCACGACGTTTCGGCCACAACGCAAGCAGCCGTCCTCAGGTGAAAACCAGGTCCGTCGAGGCGACAGAGTCTGAATGAAACAGCACACGAGCTTGGAGCATATATATAAGCTGGGCGCATTGACAAAGGAATTTGCATATCAAAAGGAATTTAGCATATTTATGGGAAATGCAGGAATGTGATTAGTACTGCATATGCATGTGCATTATGCAGGATTAACAGCATCAAAGGGAGCTGCAGTTACTGCTGCTGCAGCAGTTGCTGCTGCTGCTGCAGTTTTTGCTGCTGCTGCAGTTGCTGCTGCTGCTGCAGTTTCTGGTGCTGCTGCACTTGCTGCTGCTGCTGCACTTGCTGCTGCTGCTGCAGTTGCTGCCTTATCCATTTTAATATAATACGATGCCCGGCCACCTTTGTCTCCACAGTGGGGAGGCTTGCACATCACACCGGATATGTACTCATTTGAGGCCGAGTCGACTTAGGGGAGGCCCAGGACCAATTCAGATAATACATCCTTGGTGTTGGCCGTGAGCGGGAATCAAATTCGGGTTGCACGCTAAGCACTGCACTATCGCTCCCCACGACAATTTCTAAGTGTTTATGTTTAGCAGACAAACAAGCGAGTGTAAATAACTACAGTATTGCTAATCATCGTCAAGGGGCGGCGTAAGATGGGCTTTTCAATCCAAAAAATATTCTCAGAAATCATGTGACAGGAATGACATAAACGATTTTAAAAACTGAAATCTCAACATCAAAGCTTGATCCATGCTCGATTACATAGACCAACAAAGTTAAAATGCCATAGCTCAACACTGCTTAATCGGTGCTCGATGGGTGCTTGATCGGTGCTCAATTGGTGTTCGATTGGAACTCGATCTGTGTTCGATCGGAGCTCAATCTGTGCTCGAGCACGGATCAAGCTCCGATCGAGCACCGATTGAGCTCAAATCAAGGAAGGATCGAGCACCGAACAAACTTGGATCATGGACGAATCGAGCTCGGATCGACCAATAATCAAGCTCGGATCGAGCTCAGATTAAACTCGGATTGAACACCGATCAAGCTCTAATTGAGCTCGGATTGAGCACAGATCAAGCACGGATCATGCCCAGATTGAGAAATTATCTAGCATGTATCAAGCACGGATTGAACACGGATCAAGCTCTAATCGAGCTCACATCGAGCTCGATTCGAGCATGGATCAATCTGGGATCAACACGGATTGAGCTCTGAATGAGAACATATCAAGCAAGGATCGAGCAATGATCAAGGACGCATCAAACTCGGATGGAGCTCGAATCGATATTGGATCGAGCACGGATCGAGCAAGGATCGATTTCGGAGCGAGCATGGATTGAAATGGATTGAGCTCTAATCGAGCTCAGATCCAGTTTGGATCGAGCTCAGATCGAGCACGGATCGAGCACAGATAGAGCTCAGATCGGTCTCAATTTATGCAGAGATTGAGCACGGATCGAACTACAATCAAGCACGGATCGAGCTCGGATCGAGCACGGATGGAGCAATGATAGAATAATGATCGAGCACGGATAGAGCACGGATCGAGCATGGTTTGAGTTCGGATCGAGCACGGATTGTGCATGGATGAAACAATTATTGAGCACGGATGGAGCACAGAGCGAGCATGTATCGAACACGGATCAAGGTCTAATCGAGCTCAGATCAAGCTCAGTTCAAACACTGATTGAGCAAGGATCATGCACGGATCGAGCTCTGTTCGAGATCGGATCAAGCTCAGATTGAGCATGGATTGAGCTCGGATCGAGCACGGATTGTTGACGGATTGAGCTCAGATTGAACACAGATCGAGCACGGATCGAGCACAGAATCGAGCTTGGATCGTGGCGTAATTAAATTCATATTGAGCTCAGATCGAGCTCGCATCGAGCTCGGATCCAGCACAGTTAGAGTACTGGTCAAGCAATTATCGAGCACGGATCGATCTCGGATCGAGCACGAATCGAGCAAGGATCGAGCACGGATCAAGCTCGGATTAAACACGATTTGAGCTCGGATTGACCTCGGATCGATCTCTGATCGAACACGGATTGATTACAGCTCGAGCACTGAACGAGCTCGGATCTAGCATCGATCGCACTCGGATCGAACACTGATCGAGTCAGATCGAGCATAGATTGATCAATGATCTAGCATGGATTGAGCACCGATCGAGCATGAATCAAACACAGATCGAGCACGGATCGAGATCTGACAGTGTTAGAGAATAGATCAAGCATGGATCAAGCTTTGGGGCCTTAAAATCGGTCAATTCCCGTTTAATCGAGCATTGGAACGTTAAAAAAACGTCGATTTTTATGCCAGCATTCTTTATATTGGCAAAGCCACGCCAAATGACTCCATATATGGGCCTAAAGCATGAAAATAATTAATCGTTCATTCTGTGGTGGATTCATTTAATCTGATTACAGCGCTACCACACAGAGCGCCCGCAGTGCGCCCCACCTCCTCAAAATTTGGAAAGTCGAGCAGGGATTGGGCCTGGGTAGGGCTAGCATGGGCCTCCACTACGATGCATAGCAGGTGCTATAGGCTGCGGGGATATGTGGCGGGCAGCAGATGGCAGTGCAGACAAACACATCACTGTACCGTACTTTTTTTGCTCTCACCAGCTCTGCCGCCTGCCTTCACCAACACGCAGTGACCGGCGTGGTGAAGTATGGTCAAATACCCCCACGACCCACACGGTGTAGGGTGGCCCTATTCCAGCAGTGCATTGACAAAGTGTCCGTTACATGTTATCACACTGATAGCTACGCATTACAATGTTGCGTAATAATGCTCATTATGAATTGCTCTATTGTAATGTATGTGCGTGGTAGTGCACGAGTGCTATTGTTATAGTTGTGCTGTAGTTACACGGCTACTGTGATTATCGTTATTGCAGATGGACGCTCACCGACTCTGGACCCAAACTCGGCCAATAACAAACTCCAGATTTCCTCGAATCTCGGGACCGTGATGCTGACCGCTGTCTCCCAGGGCCGCCCTGTTCACCCACACCGGTTTAATGGATGGTCCCAAGCCCTGTGCTCCGAGAGCTTCTCGTCGGGTCAGCACTACTGGGAGGTGGACGTGGGGGGTGCGGCGGGGGGCTATGAGGTTGGAGTCGCGTATGGAACGATCGCTCGGAAAGGGCGTGGTAAAGAGTGCGAGCTGGGAGGGAACGACTCATCCTGGGTTTTACATAAAAATAACGACAGCTGCTGCGTTCGTCATGGTGGTGTAGTGACCTCCGTGCCGGTGAGGGATCCTCCACGGAGAGTCGGGTGTCACCTGCATTGGGAGGCGGGGCTGCTGTCGTTTTACCGCACTGACTCCATGGAGTTGCTGCACTCCATTCACCACTCGTTTAGTCAGCCTCTCTACCCTGCACTGTATGTGGGTGGTGTTGGTAACTCAGTGAGTATTCTGGATCTGAGTCGTGCGTCTTGAGAGCACGGAGTGTGAGCAGCACAGAGAAACGGGCACAACGCACAGACACAGATCCCCCGTGAAGCCTTAACTGACTGTTGGGGCAAGGGCTGTTAGCAAGCACATTTGAAGACAGGGACGGCACACGACGGGTGGTTAGCTACACCACGCTCGACCGCATTTATCGCCCCAGTGGTGATGTTTACACAGCACACCAGGAACGAATTTGAGGTTGAGTCGACCTAGGGGACGCCCATGACAGGTTCGCCAACACCAGTGACAATGATCAGAATCGGTCCTGAGTCTCCCCTAGGTCGACTGAGCCTAAAATTAGTACCTGCTGTGATGTGTAGCAAACATCGCCACTGGGGAGACAAAAACGGGTTGGGCATGGTGCTGGCCACCCACCCCCTCGTGTGCCTTGCCGGCCTTCATAGGTGGTCGCTAACAGCACTTGCCCCAACAGTATTTTAAT
Source organism: Lethenteron reissneri (assembly GCF_015708825.2). Taxonomy (NCBI): domain Eukaryota; kingdom Metazoa; phylum Chordata; class Hyperoartia; order Petromyzontiformes; family Petromyzontidae; genus Lethenteron; species Lethenteron reissneri. Next base: position 7,837,831 of record NC_083843.1, on the reverse strand, counting down.
GCTATACGGGGGATCTTTGTCTTTTGGTTGGTGTGTGTATACCTTTGTCTGTGTGTCTTTGTTATTTTGTCTGTGTCTTTGTGTATGTGTCTTTCTGTGTGTCTGGGCATAGTGCAGGCTACCCCACCCCCTCGTGTGCAACAGTGCCAGCCTTCATAGTTGCTGCTCGCTATTTTACAGCAATTGCCCCAACAGTCTGTTAAGGCTTCGTGGGGGATCTTGTTTTTAGTGAATAGAGAGACATGTGTGTAGTGTGGGGTGAAGCAGTGGTTAGCGCACTGGTGGGGGAGGGCGGAAGGAGACAATGTTCTCTCTGACCCCACCATCCCTCATACTGCACCGCACGCCTCGTGGCGCTCAACGCCGACAGGTCAGAGTTCCACTGTGGGTGTGCTGGGAACATGCGTCACGTGATGCTTTGGGGTGACGCGCACCATCCCCTCGCGGTCACTCGTTCTTTGGGCGAGAAACCAGGGGTGGGAATGAGATGACATCATTCGCGGGGAACTACTCTTGGTATGTGCCGAGCATCGCTGGGCTAAAACAATTTTCTTATAACCAGGGCTAAAGTGACCTCCTCCCCTGTACCCAAACTGGTTTTTTTTTGCAGGGCATAGATAGACAAAAGGCATTTTAACACGTAGCAGTAGTAGTTAGGAGGGCTTTTGCGACCAATATTATTAATAGTAAAGATTTTCTTGTTTATTGTATTAATTATCTACCCTTAGACTTATACTTTCAGCCACAACCATCGATTCATAGAATAACGCCTCCGTCTGCTTAAAAAAATTGGAACCTTTTTTTTACTTTGAAGTGGGTTAAATAATTAAACGCCTGATTTTTTATCTAAAGTGAAGATCTACCTTACACTAAAACACGACTAATGTTGTGTCAACACGCATTAATAACACACTGACACTGCACCGCTGTTCACTCCTTCACAGTCATCGATGTTAATGTGGCACAGGGTTTTAGGTAAGAGTGGAAAAGTTTAACAAGTAGTAGGATTTCGCGACCAATATTAGTCATGAAGTGTTTTTTTCGCTTGGGTTAGATCGTGTAAATATAAATGTGTTTTTACCCCACCACCACCCGACACAGCCAATGAGTAAGAATGTTTCAGGTAAACAAAGTGTGCCATTTAGTTACAAGTTCAGCACACCAGTTGTGTGTTGGAGAGTAAACCCATGATATTTACAACTTGAGTACTGTGACGTTACGGCTTCATCAGATGATTTTCGAGAATTGTGAAGAAGTCTTCCTGTTTCTGTGGTTCCTCCTCGCGCCTCTGAGTCGTCCCCTCTCTTTCTGTTCATCGAGAGTGAATCGTGTGTGCCAGTGGCACGTTACAAGTCGAGTTATTATTACTAAACTATTAAACAAAACTACTACAAAACTATTTTATTTGTCCAGGTGTCAGGCCCCACTGAGCTGTGTAGCTCTTTTAATGATGCGACCTGGCAATCGCAAATTATAGCCCAACGAAGTGGCTTATCATGACGTGGAAAGTGTTATGAGTCAAATACTTGAAATGCGTGACGCTGATTCTGAGTGTGGTGGGAAAAACTAGGGGACTCGGAAAAAATCCATGTGAACACCATAGAGACAGATACTGCAAATATCAAATATATAGCAGGGGCCAGGGTTGGGGTTGAACCCACGACCTCCTGCTTATCAGGCAAGAGAGTAAACATCTCACCACCGGGGCGCCACTCAATGTGAGATACCAATCCGGTGTGAACCCAACCTCGAGTCTCAGGCTGTTTAACAATGCATACATGCTTTGAGATGCATTGGTTATATCGTACCAATTGTGTGAAAGCTAATCGCATTGTGCTCTGGTCTATGTGTGAGATTTATATTAGCTTCATTGCTGGCATGGGTTTGACTTGTTTGCTTTCATTTTTATTTTTGTGACCCAGGTCACTATTGTCAACTGAGACTCATCCTGGTCTCTTGAGTTCTCGCCGGGTTAAATCAAGGGACTTGATTGTACATAAACTTGATTGCATTCTGGGTTACTTGTGAATTGAAATCACATTGTAGTCTGGGTCAAGGGTCAATGTATTCTGGGTGATTAAAAATAAATCTGCAAATATGTTGACTGTGCTGGGGTGTATGGGCTCAAGTGTGGATGAGTTTCTTCGTAACTAGAAGGCTGGGTGGTGGAAGTGTGACAACTTGATATTAGTGGTGGCTATGCATGTGGCCTGTAATCCCTCAATGTGGAGGTGAGGTTGGTTGATTGTCCAAATATTGTGAAATTCTCTTTCCATGGGAGTCGAGTAGGTGCAGTACTCTGCATTCTCCATCAAAGTTGCGGACTAAAATCATGTCCCCTTCAAAATGGGTAAGAGTGCAGCCATATCGCAGGCGTGGGTTTTCTCCAGGGTAATCCGGTATCCTTCCACGTGCATACAAACGCATTCATATATATGGTGGTGCCTCACCTGATGTTCGCTCGCGGGATCGTGGAGAGGGCTGCAGCCACGGGTAGTGGTGCAGAGTGAAGTGTGCCACTCGCCAGTCTCAGAGCGCCCTTGGGTTTACGAGGCTGATTGCAACGGGGATTTTACACATTTGCTTGTGAACGACAACCACCGGCCACATCAACCAAGACCTCAACAACGTTCCTTGCCACAAATTCGAGTCTTGACCCTTTTTATGGGATTGAGCTGTCACCATCCTAGTATCTCACCCAGATCTGGTTGATGGCTGCTAAAGAGTGAAACGGCGTCCAGAATAAACACCTCGAGACCCGCACCTCCTGGCTTTGACATTCCTTCTCAAAGACACTCACAGAATTATCAACCGCATCAGAACATAAACAGGTCAATGTGCACTTCTCCTTCTGTGAATGGAAAATTAAAAACAAGCCACAGGATTGCAATTGTGGTCATGCAACTCAAACTATAGAACCATAAAATTAACCACAGTGCTCTGCACTCCTTAAACAGAGAAGTTAAAAATCAACACGAACCCTGTCCTGAAGCCCTCTCATCGTGGCTTGCAGAACTCGACTGACATTGAGCTTCGTTGAGCTATCATTTGTGGCGAGGTTGCTTCTGAAAAAGAGCTATATAGCTCAGTAAGCCTTTCCTGGTAAAATAAATAAAAAATGCTTAGTTTCTGTCCAGTTCAGTTGCTGTAAGTTTAATTATTTTTAAGATGGTCTACAAGTGGACGATGGTGTCGGCACGACGGACCTGGAGACTCCTTCAAGATCAGTTCTGTTTAATTCTCAACTCCAAACCCGTACCACAACAAGCACAACACGAGGCCTCTGAGTCCACGCCATCCACGATGTGAGCGCCCATCATCCACCAGCCTCTCGGGGAGATCATCGTTTATCACAGATTTACAACTAAATTACACAATATTGTTAGCAACATTAACCAGCACCGTATTAAAGCATTTGACATATTTACCCTCGCAATCATTAGATTTAAACTCTAAGAATAACCGTTAATTTATTACACCTCTAATTAGCACGGTTGGCTACATACAGTGCTAAATAAGTTCAACATACACACACATAAACGATCTGAATGAAATGCAGTAGCATGACTCATTATATAGCAACGCATTATGTGCTCTACTGTTCTTGAGTCATAAATTTTGTGAAAATTATATATGTCACTCTGAACAGAATAAAAAGATGCAACATTATTTCATGTTGGTACTTCATAAGTGTTCCCAGTATTTAAAGACATTCTTTCGAAATATATCTACTGACATTCATTATTACCTACTATAATCACCCAGAAATGTATGCCCGTCCTACGCGTGACGTCACTCAATATGAGCCCCACCCCCCTCATTAACATTCATGAGTGGGTGGATTTTTACACTAACGCAGAGAAAGGTCGAGCTGAATTAAATAATTTATTACGCAAAGTTGCTTCAAATGTGACGTTTCTTTACAGAAAGTGACGGTAAAAATAAATCTACGCATCACAGTGCTACATCCGTGCGTGACGTCAATGCACAAGAGCCCCCCCACTTAATAAATATTCATGCCCGCGTGGAAATTTACACTAACACACAAAAAGTTTGCACGGGCATTAAACAACTTTTATCCAAATGTATACAAAAGTTGACGTTTCTTTATAGAAAGTGAAGGAAATAAATATGTCTATGCAGCATCACAGTGCATTACTTTTTAAATCCTTTATATTAAGTTCACTTGCTTGCTTGGGTGCTTGTGTGCTTGCTTGCTTGCTTACGACCGTGCAAATCTTTCTGTAATTTTTTAACCCACTTCCCGTGATCCAATCGAGCTGATATTTTGCACACAGACTCGTTGTGCGTGACAATTAATTTTCGTGAAATTTTTTTCCCCAAAATTTACACTGTTTAGGGAAAAAAAAAATATTTAATTACCAATTGCTTAATGGTGGCAGACAATCATCTGACCCATAGGTGGCATCTCAAGCCAGAGGTCGAGAGGACTCCAGCCGCCCCGATGCCACGCATATAAAGGATTTATACTGGTAGGAACGAAGTGAACCAGCCTACAATAGATTATATCGTCCGTCCGTCCATCCGTCCATCCGTCCGATGTCCGATTAGGTGTAGCAACATCGCCCCCTACTGCAAACACTTGGCAGGACCCTACAAAAACCTTTAGACTCAGTGAGGCTTTCCTGGCTAAACAAGTGTAACATTCCCTTATAATTCCCTGAGATAGCTTTTAATTAAAACATTTAAATTAAAAATTAACTCACAGCGGCCTAAAGCCTACAGCTAGGCCTAAAGCCTAGAATTACGCCTCAAACTCTCCCTTCGTATCGTACCCCCGCGTGTGTGAAAGGGAGTTAATGTTTAACAATGTTATATTCCCTGATGTTTTAAATAGAAACATTTAAATTTAAAGCTTTTACATAAATAATTAAAACATTTAAATTAAAAATTAACTCACAGCGGCCTAAAGCCTACAGCTAGGCCTAAAGCCTAGAACTAGGCCTCAAACTCTCCCTTCGTATCGTACCCCCGCGTGTGTGAAAGGGAGTTAATGTTTAACAATGTTACATTCCCTGATGTTTTTAAATAGAAACATTTTAATTTAAAGCTTTTACATTAATAATTAAAACATTTAAATAAAAAAATTAACTCACAGCGGCCTAAAGCCTACAGCTAGGCCTAAAGCCTAGAACTAGGCCTCAAACTCTCCCTTCGTATCATACCCCCGCATGTGTGAAATGGAGTTAATGTTTAACAATGTTACATTCCCTGATGTTTTTAAATAGAAACATTTCAATTTAAAGCTTTTACATTAATAATTAAAACATTTAAATTAAAAATTAACTCACAGCGGCCTAAAGCCTACAGCTAGGCCTAAAGCCTAGAACTAGGCCTCAAACTCTCCCTTCGTATCATACCCCCGCATGTGTGAAATGGAGTTAATGTTTAACAATGTTACATTCCCTGATGTTTTTAAATAGAAACATTTAAATTTAAAGCTTTTACATTAAAAATTAAAACATTTAAATTAAAAATTAACTCACAGCGGCCTAAAGCCTACAGCTAGGCCTAAAGCCTAGAACTAGGCCTCAAACTCTCCCTTCGTATCGTCCGATTAGGTGTAGCACCATCGCCCCCTACTGCAAACACTTGGCAGGACCCTACAAAAACCTTTAGACTCAGTGAGGCTTTCCGGGATAAACAAGTGTAATAATACATTATGTTTATATTCTTTGGTTATTCGTTCCTACCAGCCCACCCCGCAGGGACCTGTTAGTGAAAAACTTTGTTTTTATGGGTTATTTTTTTTTCACTTATTTCTTCTGCTCTTGAAACAACAGGTAAGTCTCATTTGTGCTTTTGATTCACTGCCATTAAATGTACACAAGATACAATTATATTCCGCTAATTGTTTTCGTGAAAATTAGAGCTTCCATCCTAGGATGGGCAAAATGCTAATTAATAACTATGTACATGATCGAATTAAATTTCGATTTAAAGCTTTCGTGACTGCGGGGATTCATCTTCTTGGTTCTTTCGGTAAAGTCACGTAGAAGGGAAATAATAAAATAATAAAAATAAAACATAATAAAACAATTCTCACGACGTTTCGGCCACAATGCAAGTAGCCGTCCTCAGATGAAGAACAGGTCTGTCGGGAAGACAGCGTCTGAATGAAACACCTCAGGCTTGGAGCGTATATTTAAGCTGGGTTGGAGGGGGAAGAGCGCCTCGACAAAATAATTTGCATATCAAGAGGAATTTAGCATATTCATGGGAAATGCAAATATGGGATTAATCACTACTTGTTAAATGCGTAGGAGGTGGGCAGGGGGTTTCAAAGTCATATTATGCCCGTGCATTATGCAGGATTAGCAGCATCAATGGGAGGGGATAGGGGTAGCATTAATAAAGGGAAGGAATGTTAATAGTATGTAGCTGCAGTAATCTTTTCACCTTCTCACCAAGCAGCTTGGTGAGAAGGTGACAACAGTTGGTGCGATTATTCGCAAATGGAAGAAACACAAAAGATCTGTCAATCTCCCTCGGCCTGGGGCTCCATGCAAGATCTCACCTCGTGGAGTTGCAATGGTTATGAGAACGGTGAGGAATCAGCCCAGAACTACACGGGAGGATCTTGTCAATGATCTCAAGGCAGCTGGGACCATAGTCACCAAGAAAACAGTTGGTAACACACTACGCCGTAAAGGACTGAAATCCTGCAGCGCCCGCAAGGTCCCCCTGCTCAAGAAAGCACATATACATGCCCGTCTGAAGTTTGCCAATGAACATCTGAATGATTCAGAGGACAACTGGATGAAAGTGTTGTGGTCAGATAAGACCAAAATGGAGCTCTTTGGCATCGACTCAACTCGCCGTGTTTGGAGGAGGAGGAATGCTGCCTATGACCCCAAGAACACCATCCCCACCGTCAAACATGGAGGTGGAAACATTATGCTTTGGGGGTGTTTTTCTGCTATGGGGACAGCACAACTTCACCGCATCAAAGGGACGATGGGTGGGGCCATGTACCGTCAAATCTTGGGTGAGAACTTCCTTCCCTCAGCCAGGGCATTAAAAATGGGTCGTGGATGGGTATTCCAGCATGACAATGACCCAAAACACACGGCCAAGGCAACAAAGGAGTGGCTCAAGAAGAAGCACATTAAGGTCCTGGAGTGGCCTAGCCAGTCTCCAGACCTTAATCCCATAGAAAATCTGTGGAGGGAGCTGAAGGTTCGAGTTGCCAAACGTCAGCCTCGAAACCTGAATGACTTGGAGAAGATTTGCAAAGAGGAGTGGGAGAAAATCCCTCCTGAGATGTGTGCAAACCTGGTGGCCAACTACAAGAAACGTCTCTGTGATTGCCAACAAGAGTTTTGCCACCAAGTACTAAGTCATGTTTTGCAAAGGGGTCAAATACTTATTTCCCTCATTAAAATTAAATCATATTATAACATTTTTGACATGCGTTTTTCTGGATTTTGTTGTTGTTATTCTGTCTCTCACTGTTCAAATAAACCTACCATTAAAATTATAGACTGATAATTTCTTTGTCAGTGGGCAAACGTACAAAATCAGCAGGGGATCAAATATTGTTTCCCGCACTGTATTAGCGCTGTATAGTTGCATGTATGTTGAACTTCTTTAGCACCATAAGTAGCCCACCATGGTTATCGGAGGTTCGTAACACGGTTTTTGTAAATGTGTTTTGTTAAATTTCGATTTAAAGCTTTCGTGACCGCAGGGATTCATCTTCTTGGTTCTTTCGGTAAAGTCACGTAGAAGGGAAGTAATAAAATAATAAAAATAAAACATAATAAAATAATTCTCACGACGTTTCGGCCACAACGCAAGTAGCCGTCCTCAGGTGAAACCAGGTCTGTCGAGGCGACAGCGTCTGAATGAAACAGCACACGTGCTTGGAGCATATATATAAGCTGGGTTGGAAGGTGGGGGGGAAAGGGGGCGCCTTGACAAAAGAATTTGCATATCAAGAGGAATCCAGCATACCCATGGGAAATGCAAGTAGTACTAATCACATACCTGCATTTCCCATGTGTATGCTGGATTTCCTTTGATATGCAAATTCTTTTGTCAAGGCGCCCCCTTTCCCCCCCCCTTCCAACCCAGCTTATATATATGCTCCAAGCACGTGTGCTGTTTCATTCAGACGCTGTCGCCTCGACAGACCTGGTTTCACTTGAGGACGGCTACTTGCGTTGTGGCCGAAACGTCGTGAGAATTATTTAATTATGTTTTATTTTTATTATTTTATTACTTCCCTTCTACGTGACTTTACCGAAAGAACCAAGAAGATGTGTTTTGTTAGTTGTACCTGCACACCACTGCCAACGATGCATTGCCAAATGCTGTTCTCATTTCTAGATTTGAAGCTTTCGTGACTGCAAGGATTCATATTCTTAGGTTTTTTCGGTAAAGTCACGTATGTAAAAAATAAAAATAAAAATTTATGAAAGTAAAATAAAATAAAAATAAAAATCACGACGTTTCGGAGGCAACACAAGCTTCCGTCTTCAGGTGGAACCGTCACAGCACAATAGCTGTGTCTCATCTCGACCAGGAGGCAGCAATTACCAACCCACCCCAGCTGCATTGTCGATGTTCGACGCACAGCTGTCAAACCACCACTCTACAATGTTCAGAGCTGGACTTTAGACCAAATTTATCGAATAATCAAACTCTGTATGGGTGCATGCCTGGAATTGATAATGAGGCTTAAACCATCAACTCGTTTCACTGGAGAACCACGTTTAATCACAGGCGACAGCTTGGAATTGAAAGCCCGCATTTCAGGATGTGTTATTTTTACGATTGTGATCATGTTCTTACAAAGTGCATTGTTGGCACTGGTTAAAGCCAACGGCGCGAATCTACAGGTACATCTAGACAGGTTTGTGTGATGCGGGGCTTGTTTTTACATTCCTTAAACATCTGAGAACATTCCATGGGTTGCCTCGTGAGGTTTGTAACCCCGTGTAAAGAAACACAAAATCATTGTTTCTCGTCTGTGAGCCATGATACAAAAATATTTCACCACTCATCATCTACACACTACTCACCACCCTATATCCACACACACTACTCACCATCTCATATGCGCACACTACTCACCACTCACCATTCATCCACACACTACTCACCACCCCATATCCACATACACTACTCACCATCCACACACACTACTCACGACTCACCATCCACACACCACTCACCATCCACACACACTACTCACCAGCCGCCATCCACAAGGGAGAACATCTCCCCCAACAATAAACCCGCTTTACAGATTTCAGAAGGAGAGAATGAGACCAAGAAAGAACTGCAAAGCGTAAACACAGATCCTCGCAGAAGGAATAGGCAATGACACAAACGTGCAAAAGGCAGCGCCAACTGACTCGCCCTCGCCTTAAATGGACTTGCTCCTTTCTACATTCATGACCTCCTTCAGCCACGAATATTGCATCAAGATCGTCAAGATCCTCAGCTTGTGCATTGTTCACCGTCCCACGGTCTCTAGGCTACACACGTGGGGGGTGACGGTGCCTTGGCAATTGCGGCACCTAAACTCTGCAACTCGTTGCCCTTCGAGGTCAACGGGACTTCCGAGACACTGCTCAGCTTCACATTTCCACTAAAGTTGTCTGTTTAAAATGGCTTTCTCCTAGATTTGAAGCTTTCGTGACTGCAAGGATTCATATTCTTGGGTTTTTTCGGTAAAGTCACGTAGGTAAAAAATTAATAAAACGTCGTGATTTTTATTTTATTTTTTATTTTATTTTACTTTTATTAATTTTAATTTTAAATTTTTACCTACGTGACTTTACCGAAAAAACCCAAGAATATGGCTTTCTCCCTTTAGTGATGTTCAAATCTCCTTCTCACTTCTTTCCTTGGGTGATGTTCACAATTTTCTGCATTACCATGCATAGCACCCCGAGAGCGATTGTTTAAAGGCACCTTGTAAATGTTAATTATTATAATTTTACCATTACTGAATGATTATGTAATCAGTAGAAACGTATTATTTAATTTTAAATACTTTTTTTGCATTATTAGCGTCAAAGTGTTATAGCACACAAACTATTTGATTATTTAATTATTATGTAAGTGCCAGTATTAAACCGTTTTTTAATTATAATTAAGTTAGTAATACATAAAAAATCGCTCAATCAATATTTTATTATTATCCATTTCCAATTACATAATAATGAAATTATTATCATTACTTGACCGTCACGCCAGTTGATTCAGGGCACAGGGTCGGCAACCTGTGGCTCCAGAGCGGCGTGTGGCCCTTTGAGGGACCGCTGCTTCGTGAGACATTTTATTTATCAAGGACCACCACCAGCACCGTCTCTCGTACTCAACACGTTTTTATTTATGAAGGACCACCACCACTGTGTCTCGTATTCACACCGCGTTCTTGTTTATCAAGAACCACCACCACCGTCTCTCGTACTCACACCACGTTGCATTGCGGCTCTTGAAATATTGAGTTGTTTGGTTTCTATTTTACTTACGGTTTAGGGGAATCTTTTTATGTAAACCTTGAATACGAACTAACAGCTGTGTGGTTTGCTGGGCAAAACGCACAGCCTCACTCTAGCGGAAATGTTTTTTTGTTTACGTGACAAACCTTACTCATTGGTTGTGTCGGGTGAAATAATATTGGTCGCGAAAGCCTACTTATAATTTTAAAGCTTAAATAAGAATTTACACGGTGCGGTTTACAGTGAAAACCCCAGCATCACTCAATCCGGTGTAACCAGTCTGTAGAACAAACCATTACAGTTTTCATGGTTACCGTGGGGTTTTTGTAAAAATATATCAATTGCGACTTATTAACCTTGACACTGTGTGTGTGAATGTGACGCCACGTCTACACAGGTGAGTACGGGCTGCCGCGTGCAACATTCCAGGGCGCGTCTGCAGGTGAAGTCAGTTTGTTTCCTTGTTCGTTGTCGCTGCTCTGTGATTTTTTTACATCTCGCTGCGGTGGCTGGAAGATGTTAACTACCTCGCCCGGTATACAAGAGGTCGTCGGTTCGATCCCGGCCCTGACGCCTGTACATGTACTTGGAGTTTGCTTGTCTCTCTCCCTGTAGTCGCGTGAATTTGTCTCCGGGTTCTCCAATTTTTCTCTCCACACTCAGAAACGTGCGTTTAGAGTGTTTGGCTGCGAAAAATGTCCACGTAATAAGCCACGTCGTTGAGCTATCATTTGTGGCCAGGTCGTTTCTGCAAAGAGCTATGAACCTCAGTGGGCCTTACCTGGCAAAATAAAAAAAGAACGTGTTTTATGGAATCGTCCAAACTCAGCGATTCCAGGATGTAAAATCTTAACATTAACAGTAGGTGATGAATATATATTATTTAGGTTATGAAGATTCAAATACTCCATTTTTTTACGCATAATAGTAAAATGGACGGTGAAAGTCGTACAGATAATGAGCTTAAATGAACCTCTATGTTTGTTTAGCCAGAGGCTGTTCGCTGTTGTTAAGCTTGACGCCACCCACCCAGGGACCCAACCACTCAACCGCACGCCCTCCCAGCCACCCTTTCTCCAGCCCTCTCTCACCGCCTGCTCGCCCACCCTTCACGCCACCCTCCTGCCCATCTGTCTCCCCTCTCACCAAATAACCCCCCCAATTACTCACTCAACCTCCACCACCCACTCACTCGCACCTTCGATTACCAGGAATGGCTACGTAAGCTGCGAAATAAGTTCAACATACATACCTACCCACTCACCCACACACCCATTCACCCAACCACTCACCCACAAACTAAACCACACACCTTCGATTAGCACGGTTGACTACGTACGGTGACATAGAAGTTCAGCATACATACAACCACCATCCACTCAGAATAAAACGGTGTCGTAAGAATAACAAAAACAAAAAAATAATTGACAGATGAACAGAGGATGCATGAAGCCAGTAATAATATTAGTTAATAAAGATTTAACACGATTACAGACTGTGAAGCTTTAACAAACAGGCCTTGCAAGAAATTTTTTTATTAAGAAGGTTGGGAAAAAATTAACCCGTAAAAACAAAGTTTTTCACTATAAATCCTTTATATGCGTGGCGGCTAGAGTCCTCTCGTCCTCTGGCTTGAGATGGCTGCCACCTATGGGTCAGATGATTGCCTGGCAGCATTAAGCAATTGGTAATTAAATTAAAAAAAAATTCCTAAAAAGTGTAAAATTTAGCAAATTTTTTTTCACCAAAATTAATTGTCATGCACAACGAGTCTGTGTGGAAAATGTCAGCTCGATTGGATCACGGGAAGTGGGTTAAAAACGACCGAAAGATTTGAACGGTCGTAAGCGCGCAAGCAAGCAAGCAAGAGAACTTAATATAAAGGATTTAAATAAAAAAACGACCGAAAGATTTGCACGGTCGAAAGTGCGCAAGCAAGCAAGCGAACTTAATATAAAGGATTTTAAAAAAAGACAAGTTCACCTTTACATCACAAATGTCTGTACAAGGTGCGGTTCCACTGTGGCATTGCACACAGCCTGACCCTTTGTTCGACGCACGGCGGTCAAACCACTACTTTACAATGCTCAGCACTAGACTTTGGACAAATGAATCGCAGAACCAAACTCTGTATGCGTTTGTGTTCATTCCTGGCATTGATAATGGGGTTTAAGCCATCAACTCGTTTCACCGGAGAACCGCGTTTAATCACAGGCGACTGCTTGGAATCGAAAGCCCGCATCTCAGGATGTGTTATTTTTACGATGGTGATCATGTTCTTACAAAGTCCATTGTTGGCGCTGGTTAAAGCCAACGGCGCGAATCTACAGGTACATCTAGACAGGTTTGTGTGATGCGGGGCTTGTTTTTACATTCCTTAAACATCTGAGCACATTCCATTGGGGTGCCTCGTGAGGTTTGTAACCCCGTGTAACGTAACAAAAAAATCCTTGTTTCTTGTCTTTGAGCCTTGATACAAAAAATATTCACCACTCATCATCTACACACTACTCACCATCCACACACACTACTCACCACTCACCATCCACACACATTACTCACCACTCACCATCCACACACACTACTCACCACTCACCATCCATACACTACTCACCATCCACACACACTACTAACCAGCTGCCATCCACAAGGGAGAACATCTCCCCCAGGAATAAACCCGTTTCACAGATTTCAGGAGAGAATAAGACATGTGGGACAAACCATTATCGCTATCGCCCTGACTGCTGCTGCTGGGTTTTGTTTGTACAAAAATTATATCACTCAAGACCAGTCAAAACTATGTTGAACTTCTTCCACACCGTACGGAGCCAACCATGCTAATCGGAAGTGCAGGGGAAGGACAACTAAATAAACACAAAAAGCAGTTTTAGCTAATACAGTGCGTGACTGTAACGCCACGTCTACACAGGTGAGCATGTCCGCCGTGTGGAACATTCCAGGGCGTTTCTCAAGGTATTCATAACTAAACAACAGGTGAAGTCAAGTTCATTTCCATGTTCGTCTTCGCTGTGTGAGCTGCTCACACAGCGTCTCCTGAACAGTACACACCTAGTCAATGGTAATCAACATCTCACGATATTATAAATATAAAATATTTTTGTTGAAATATATTCTCTCAGCCACAGTGACGAACTATTTTGGGTGCATCCTCGGGTCATGGCGAACGCAGCTCCCGCTGAGAACATGACCGTGAATTGACCTGCACCATCTGCCTGGACACGTTTGACTGCCCCTCCACGCTCAGCTGCGGCCACTCATTCTGCCTCCAGTGCCTGGAGGACGCCTGGAAGGAGACAGACACCTACTGCTGCCCGCAGTGCCGCAAGACCTTCCCTCGACGACCCCAGCTGACCAGGAACGTGACACTCGCCAACCTCATAGAGCAGCTGCGATTGACTGAGGCCATGGCTGCTGCTTCACCAGATGTGAACCCTGAAGAACGCAAGTGCAAGAGGCACAAACAGGAGCTCATATTCTACTGCAAGCAAGACGTGAGCCTTGTGTGCACAGTCTGCGCGCTCACTGGAGAACACAGAGGACATGATGTTGGCACGCTGGAGGACGAGCATAAGACACGGAAGGTGAGGCCCGCATGCCAACAAAGAGAACCACTGAGGTGCAGAAAAAAACATGCATTGAGATTATTTGGCAGCTATACATTTCCACATGATAGACCACTTTAATGAGTTATCATTTGTGGCCAGGTCGCTTCAAATATTTTTTATTAATACCTCGGTGGGCTTTGCCTGGTAGGATGGGGATGGCTTAGTTGTATGTGTATGTTATTGGATGATCTGTTTACCTTCCTTGTACTTTGCACTACTATCATGTTCTTGTATAGTTTGTTGTTGTAACGTTCTTACCCACCCCAACTGGACATTTGTGAAAAAGAGGTTTATAGCTCATCGGATTCCTCCAGTATGAATACATATACTGATTCTGATACCACTACATAAGCTGATAAAAACTGTCACCTGGGTAACACATTCCTGCGGAGGGAGCTGGTAGTAACGTTGGGTTGCTCGGACAATGGCCAGGGTCAACGGCGGCGTGGTGTATTCCGCAAATATGCCCGACTGTGAAGGCGGGCACAAGCCGGCGTGAACTTGGTTGGACAGCGCGGCGTTCAGGGAGGGGGGGGCAGTTGGATGAGTGGGCGTGTTTACCCTTCCCCCCACCCTCCCCGACATCGCAACCGATCGCGGAGTAGCTCAGTGTTCGGTGGGGAGGTGCATGGGTGGGCGGAATTCCGGATATGCACGACAGAGAGACGAATAATCCCTGGTGGGCAGTGTGGAACCTCTTTTTCTTACCTGTAAAACATTGCAGATAACTAAGATTCACACACACACTCTCACACTCTCAGACTCACACTCCCTCTCACACTCTCAGACTCACAACAACAACAATCGCCTTTCGCCACTAAGTGGCGGTGACGTCACCACGACGCTTGTGCCAGGCCAAGTGCACCTTGAGGCCACGTGAAGTGTCGAACGCCCGCTGGCAGGAGGTCACGGGGCAGACCCAGGTGCCACGGGTCGACTGACCGAGATGACCGAGATGACTGGCTGATGCACTACCTGTGCCCCCTACTGTACCAACTTGCTGTGCTTTAGCCACCCGGCGCTCCGCTCGTTGTTGTGAGCGTCGCTCCTCCGCCCTGCGTTGTTGTTGGAGGGCGACTGCCTCCAACTGCCCAATAGCGTCCTTCACGAGCCTCCTCCACTGAGGCCGATCTTGACACCGCTGGTACCAGTCATGGGCAAGTCCACTCAGCTCCACGTCCTCCTGTACCACATCACTCTATCTCTTCTCTAGCCCGTGCGGCGCCCGTTTAGCCCCCTCGATCCGGCCGAACAAAAGCTGTTTAGGCATGCGGTGGCTGGGCATGCGGGCTACATGACCCAGCCAACGCAGCCTTGCCTGCCGGAGGAGCTCACTGATGGGACTTTGCCCAGATCTTTTAAGGACTTGTGAGCTCCTCACACAATCCAGCCTGGTTAAACCCAGGATGGATCGTAGGCAGGCCAGCCTAAATGTTTCCAACTGGCGAAGATGCTCCACCAGGGGGGTCCACGTTTTGCAAGCATAGAGAAGGGAGGGAATGACCGTGGCCGAGAAGACCTGAAGCTTCGTGCGGAGCAACAGACCAGGTAGCTTCCACACAGCGTTACGCAACCGATGAAAAGATATTGCCGTTCGACTGATTCGGAGTGAGACCTCTGCTGATAAACTGGAGCCGGTCATAAGCACACTGCCCAGGTATGGGAAACTCTCCACTCTCTCCACAACTGCCCCATCACCAATTGGGAGTTGTGGGGGTGGAGTGTCCGATGGTACAAAATACCCAGGCAGGTGCTTAGTTTTGGTGGGGCTGATGGTAAGGCCCCACCTCTTAGTGGCACGCTCCAGTCTCAGCAGCAGCGTCTCCAACTCCTCTTCTGAATGAGCAGCTATTACCAAATCATCGGCATACATAACGTGGTTGACCAATAGGGAGCCATCCCTTGATCGCACCCGGGCGTCGATCAGACTCCCATTATATCTGTACCAAATGGAAATTCCCCCGGTACAGCTATTAAAGGCTTCACGAACTACGCAGTCGAAATAGATGTTAAATAATGTGGGAGCCAGAGGACATCCCTGTCGCACCCCAAGGTGTACAGGGAAAGGCTCTGACTCCCGTCCACGTAGTTTTACCCGGGCCCGCTCACCATCATGAAGGTCCTTAATGATCATGAGCAGAGGGTCAGGGACTCCGAAAGCACGAAGAACAACCCAGAGCCCAGTCCTACTGATGGTATCATAGGCCTTGACCAGGTCAATAAAGCAGAGATGTAGGTCTTTTTGGAATTCCCTACACCTCTGCTGTAGCAGACGGACAGAAAATATGGCACTAACCCCCACACTCTCACACTCACACACACACACTCACACTCTCAGACTCACACACACACACACTCACACTCTCAGACTCACACACACTCACTCTCACACTCTCAGACTCACACACACTCACTCACTCTCAGACTCACACACACACTCTCAGACTCACACACACAAACTCACTCTCACACTCTCAGACTCACACATATACTCACGCTCACACTCAGACGCACACATACTCACCCTCACACTGTCATACTCACACACACACATTCTCACACTCTCAGACTCACACACTCTCAATCTCACACTCTCAGACTCACACACACATTCACGCCCACACTCTAAGACTCACACACACACACTCACCTTCACACTGTCAGACTCACACACACACACTCACTCTCACACGCTCAGACTCACACACACACATAAACTCACTCTGACACTCTCAGACTCACACACACACTCTCAGACTCACACTCTCAGACTCACACACACAAACTCACTCTCACACTCTCAGACTCACACACATACTCACTCAGTCTCACAACTCAGACGCACACACACTCACCCTCACACTGTCATACTCACACACACACACATTTTCACACTCTCAAACTCAGAAACTCTCAATCTCACACTCTCAGACTCACACACACACTCACGCTCAGACTCTCAGACTCACACACACTCACCTTCACACTGTCAGACTCACACACACACACACACTCTCAGACTCACACACACACACTCACTTTCACACTCAGACTCACACATAAACTCACACTCACACTCTCAGACTCACACATACTCTCACACTCTCAGACTCACACACACACACTCACCCTCACATTGTCAGACTCACACATACTCATGCTCACACTCTCAGACACACACACCCACACACACTCACTCTCACACTCTCAGACTCACACACATAGGCTCACTCTCACACTCTCAGACACACACACAAACTCACTCTCACACTCTCAGACTCATACACACACACACTCACACACACACACTCACTCTCACACTCTCAGACTTACACACACACTTACTCTCACTCTCAGACTCACACACTCTCACTCTCAGAATCACATTCACAGACACACAAACATAAACTCACTCTCACACTCTCAGACTCATACACACACACACACTCACACACTCACAGACACACACACATAAACTCACTCTCAGACTCACACACACTCACTATCACACTCTCAGACTCACACACCCACACTCTCAGACACATACACTTACTCTCACACTCTCAACTCATACACACATGCACTCACGCTCACACTTTCAGACTCACACACACACAATCACTCTCAGACTCACACACACACACACTCACTCTCACATTTTCAGACTCACATACACATACACTCACTCTCACACTCTCAGACTCACACACAGACACTCACTTTCACACTTTCAGACTCACATACACACACTCTCAGACTCACACATATACTCTCACCCTCACACTATCAGACTCACACACACTCACACTCTCAGACACACACACACTCACTTTCAGACTCTTACACACACACCCTCCCCCTCTCAGACTCACATACACACTCACTCTCCCATTCTCAGACTCACACACATAGAATTACTCTCATACTCTCAGACACTTACTCACGTACACTCCCTCTCACACTCTCAGACTCACAAACACACACACTCACTCTCACACACTCACACAAAAACACTCACTCTCACACTCTCAGACTCACACACACACTCACTCTCAGACTCACACACACTCTCAATTTCAGACTCACACACACACACTGACCCTCACACTCTCAGACTCACACTCACAGACACACACACACATAAACTCACTCTCACACTATCAGACTCATACACACACACACTCACACTCTCAGACTCACACACACACACTCACTCACTCTCAGACTCACACACACACTCTCAGACTCACGCACACAAACTCACCCTCACACTATCAGACTCACACTCACAGACACACAAACATAAACTCACTCTCACACTCTCAGACTCATACACACACACTCACACACACACACTCACTCTCACACTCTCAGACTCACACACATAAACTCACTCTCACACTCTCAGACACACACACACGCACTCACTCTCACACTCTCATACTCACACTCACAGACACACAAACATAAACTCACTCTCACACTCTCAGACACACACACATACTCGCTCACTCTCACACTTTCATACTCACACTCACAGACAAACAAACATAAACTCACTCTCACACTCTCAGACTCATACACACACACACTCACACACACACACTCACTCTCACACTCTCAGACTCACACTCACACACACACATATAAACTCACTCTCAGACTCACACACACTCACTCTCAGACTCACACACCCACACTCTCAGACACATACACTTACTCTCACACTCTCAACTCATACACACATACACTCACGCTCACACTTTCAGACTCACACACACACAATCACTCTCAGACTCACACACACACACACACTCACTCTCACATTCTCAGACTCACAAACACATACACTCACTCTCACACTCTCAGACTCACACACAGACACTCACTTTCACACTTTCAGACTCACACACACACACTCTCAGACTCACACATACACACTCACCCTCACACTATCAGACTCACACACACTCACACTCTCAGACACACACACATACTCACTCACTCTCACACTCAGACGCACACACACTCACCCTCACAACGTCATACTCACACACACACATTCTCACACTCTCAGACTCACACACTCTCAATCTCACACTCTCAGACTCACACACACACTCACGCTCACACTCTCAGACTCACACACACACACTCACCTTCACACTGTCAGACTCACACACACACACTCACTCTCACACGCTCAGACTCACACACACACACACTCACTCTCACACTCTCAGACTCACACACACACATAAACTCACTCTCACACTCTCAGACTCACACACACACTCTCAGACTCACACTCTCAGACTCAAACACACAAACTCACTCTCAGACTCACACACATACTCACTCAGTCTCACAATTCAGACGCACACACACTCACCCTCACACTGTCATACTCACACACACACACATTCTCACACTCTCATACTCAGAAACTCTCAATCTCACACTCTCAGACTCACACACACACTCATGCTCACACTCTCAGACTCACACACACTCACTCACACTCTCAGACGCACACACACACACTCACTTTTACACTCTCAGACTCACACATAAACTCACACTCACACTCTCAGACTCACACATACTCTAATACTCTCAGACTCACACACACACTCACCCTCACATTGTCACACTCACACACACTCACGCTCACACTCTCAGACTCACACACATAAACTCACTCTCACACTCTCAGACACACACACACGCACTCACTCTCACACTCTCAGACTCACACTCACAGACAAACAAACATAAACTCACTCTCACACTCTCAGACTCATACACGCACACTCACACACACACACACTCACTCTCACATCTCACACTCTCAGACTCACACACACAAATTGACTCACACTCTCAGACTAACACACACAAATTGACTCACACTCTCAGACTCACACACATACTCACTCACTCTTACACTCAGACGCACACACACTTACCCTCACACTGTCATACTCACACACACACATTCTCACACTCTCAGACTCACACACTCTCAATCTCACACTCTCAGACTCACACACACACTCACGCTCACACTCTCAGATTTACACACACACTCACCTTCACACTGTCAGACTCACACACACACACTCACTCTCACACGCTCAGACTCACACATACACACACTCACTCTCACACTCTCAGACTCACACACACATACACGCACTCACTCTCAAACTCTTATACTCACACTCACAGACACACAAACATAAACTCACTCTTACACTCTCAGACTTACACACACAATCTCACTCTCAGAATCACACACACACACTCACCCTCACACTCTCAGACTCACACTCATACTCACTCAGTCTCACAACTCAGACGCACACACACTCACGCTCACGCTGTCATACTCACACACACACATTCTCACACCCTCATACTCAGAAACTCTCAATCTCACACTCTCAGACTCACACACACTCACCTTCACACTGTCAGACTCACACACACACATAAACTAACTCTCGCACTCTCAGACTCACACATACTCACTCTCACACTCTCAGACTCACACACTCACCTTCACACTGTCAGACTCACACACACACTCTCACACTCTCAGACTCACACACATACACTCACTTTCACACTGTCAGACTCACACACACACATAAACTAACCCTCGCACTCTCAGACTCACACATACTCACTCTCAGACTCACACACTCACCCTCACACTGTCAGACTCACACACACTCACGCTCACACTCTCAGACACACAAACACTCACTCTCACACTCTCAGACTCACACACATAGACTCACTCTCACACTCTCAGACACACACACACACACTCACATACACACACTAACTCTCACACTCTCAGACTCACACACACTTACTCTCACTCTCAGACCCACACACACACTCTCACTCTCAGAATCACACACACACACTCACCCTCACACTCTCAGACTCACACTCACAGACACACAAACATAAACTCACTCTCACACTCTCAGACTCATACACACACACACTCACAAACACACACTCACTCTCACATCTCACACTCTCAGACTCACACACACTTACTCTCACTCTCAGACCCACACACACACTCTCACTCTCAGAATCACACACACACACTCACCCTCACACTCTCAGACTCACACTCACAGACACGTAAACATAAACTCACTCTCACACTCTCAGAATCATACACACACACTCACACACACACACTCACTCTCACACTCTCAGACTCACACACACACACACACTCAGACTCACACACACACACACACTCAGACTCACACACACACACACTCACACACTCACACACACACACACACTCACTCTCACACTCTCAGACTGACACACACCCACACTCACTCTCACACTCTCAGACTCACACACACACTCACTCTCAGACTCACACACACACTCTCAATTTCAGACTCACACACACACACTGACCCTCACACTCTCAGACTCACACTCACAGACACACACACACATAAACTCACTCTCACACTCTCAGACTCACACACACTCACTCTCACTCTCTCAGACTCACACATACATACACTCACCTTCACACTCTCAGACACACACACTCACCCTCACACTCTCAGATTCACACACACCCTCTCAGACTCACACACACACTCACTCACTCTAACACTCAGACGAACACACACTCACCCTCACACTGTCATACTCACACACTCACATTCTCACACTCTCAGACTCACACACTCTCAGACTCACACACTCTCAGACTCACTCACACACTCTCACACTCTCAGACTCACACACACACTTACTCTCACTCTCAGACTCACACACACACACACACTCACTCTCAGAATCACACACGCACACCCCCACACTCACAGACACACAAACATAAACTCACTCTCACACTCTCAGACTCATAAACACACACACTCACACACACACTCACTCTCACACTCTCAGACTCACACATACTCACTCTCACACTCTCAGTCTCACACTCATAGACACACACATAAACTCGCTCTCAGACTCACACACTCACTCACACACTCTCAGACTCACACACCCACACTCTCAGACACATACACTTACTCTCACACTCTCAACTCACACACACATACACTCACTCTCACACTTTCAAACTCAAACACACACAATCACTCTCAGAGACACACACACACAAACTCACTCTCACACTCTCAGACTGACATAAACACACACTCACTCTCAGACTCACACACACACACTCACTTTCACACTCTCAGACTCACACACACACACACGCACACACTCTCAGACTCACACATACACACTCATCCTGACACTGTCAGACTCACACACACTCACACTCTCAGACACACACACACTCACTTTCAGACTCGTACACACACACCCTCACACTCTCAGACTCACATGCACACTCACTCTCTCATTCTCAGACTCACACACATAGACTCACTCTCACACTCTCAGACACTTACTCACGTACACTCCCTCTCACACTCTCAGACTCACACACACACACACACTCACTCTCACACTCTCAGACTCACACACACACACTCTCAATTTCAGACTCACACACACACACTGACTCTCACACTCTCAGACTTACACTCACAGACACACACACACACAAACTCACTCTCACACTCTCAGACACACACACACACAAACTCACTCTCACACTCTCAGACACACACACTCACCATCACACTCTCAGACTCACACACACACACTCTCTCACTCTCAGACTCACACACATACTCACTCACTCTCACACTCAGACGCACACACAATCACCCTCACACTGTCATACTCACACACACACATTCTCACACTCTCAGACTCACACACTCTCAATCTCACACTCTCAGACTCACACACACACTCCTGCTCACACTCTCAGACTCACACACACACACTCACCTTCACACTGTCAGACTCACACACACACACTCACCCTCACACGCTCAGACTCACACACACACACTCACTCTCAGACTCATACACACACACTCACTGTCACACTCTCAGACTCACACACACACAGATAAACTCACTCTCAGACTCACACATACTCACTCTCACACTCTCAGACTCGCACACACACTCACCCTCACACTGTCAAACTCACACACATACACACTCACCCTCACACTCTCAGAATCACACTCACAGACACACACACATAAACTCACTCTCACACTCTCAGTCTCACACACACACTCACCCTCACACTGTCAGACTCACACTCACACACACTCACTCTCACACTCTCAGACACACACACTCACTCTCACACACTCAGACTCACACACACACACTCACCCTCACACTGTCAGACTCACACACACACACTCACTCTCACACTTTAGACACACACACTAACATAAACTCACTCTCAGACTCACACACTCACCCTCACACTCTCAGACACACACACATACACTTACTCTCACACTCTCAGACTCACTCACTATCACACTCTCAGACTCACACAGACATACACTTACTCTCACACTCTCAGACTCAGACTCACACACACACACAGTCACAGTCACACTCTCATACACACAAAGACAAAGACAAAGATCCCCGTATAGCCTTAACAGACTCACTCACGCTCACACTCTCAGACTCACACACTCACACTCTCAGACACACACACATACACTTCCTCTCACACTCTCAGACTCACACACACACACTCAGCGCGGCGTTCGGGGGGGGGGGGCAGTTCGATGAGTGGGCATGTTTACCCTCCCCCCCCACCCTCCCCGACATCCTCAATCAATCACGGCGTTGCTCGGTGTTCGGTGGGTGGGGATTGCATGAGTGGGCGTGTTTACACCCCGCCTCTACCAATGGCGGTCCCGCTCGGCATTTGGGGGGGGGGGGGATTTGGATGATTGGGCGTGTTTACCTTCCCCCCACCCTCCCCGACATCCTCAACCAATCGTGGCCCTGCTCGGCGGTCGGTGGGGTGGGGGTGCATGGGTGGGCTGCATTCCGATGCACGACAGACAAATAATCCCTGGTGGGCAGTGTGGAACCTGTTGTTCCTACCTGTAAAACGTTGAGTTTTATAAGGGCACCACGGGGTGACCAGCCCCACCTCACTCAGCCCCACCCCTCCTGCCCTCCCCACCCAGCCCCACCCTCCCAACCAAGCCCCTCCCTCTCCATCCTCCTCTCTCCACCCAGCGCCACCCACCCCTGCAATATTTGTAATGCACGACGGACAGAATAATCCCCCGTGGGCTGGTGTAACCAGGAGGTTACTACCAGTATAATAGAAACATATCATACAACAAACATCACCGTGGGTTGATTCTCTGTCCACAGGTCCCTTGTCTATTAGACTTTTTCAGTCAGTCCATACGGACTTCCTCACCACGCTTCTGGTGGGCAATTCAGAACTATCTCTTCTGATGACTTCGTCTCTTGCAGGGTAGAGTCGGTGAGGAGATGCGAGCAGTGGAGAAGGACAGGAAAAAGGCGGAGGCGTCCGTGGGACAGATGAAGGCCACTCGCAAGGACGTGCAGGTACCCGCGTGGCCTCTGTCTGTGGCCCTGTGACCTCCGCCCTGAGTGGAGTCTGTGACTCTCCCCTTGAGGAAAACTCCGTAGATTCAAGTGAACTCTGTTAGGCTTGAGTCAGTGTGTAATAACTGTGCAGAACATTGCAGTATTATAGTTACGAGTGATTGAAACGTAATTTTTTTAATGAAACGTTTAACACAAAATGTTTTATCTCTCGTGAGACTTCAAAGCAAGTCGCAAGATTTTTCGAATGACTTGCAATGGATCAGATAAAATAAAGCAGTATGGAGCAACGATTGTATTGAATTATAAACGAGACATTAAACTACTGAAGATGACGATAAAATCTTACAGGAAATCGGCTGTTGAATGCTAGAATAAACACAAGAGATGCGGCTATAAAGAGAGTGCAAGGAATGCCAGAAAACACTTTTGCTCTCAAGACACGCACCTACTTCTAAAGCAGCACAACGTAGAGACAATTATTATTTAAAACGTTTTAAATTGAATATGCACGAATCATGATGAATTAGTGGTTAGCTCTTTTGATGTAGTACATTTTAATGATTCAGATAATTACGTAATTGAATCTACTTTTGATATGTCTTCAACGATATTGCTATGAGCCTGTTTGCGTTGTCGCATGCATGAGTTTGTTCATTCATTCGTTTCTCAATCCACTTGTTCTGGTGAGGGTCACAGCAGCAGAATGTTGAGAAATCAATGTCATGTGAGCCCACTGAATTATAACAGTGATCTGCCACGGCCGAGGTGTTGGTCCTTGCAATCCATCTGGCTACCATGAGAGGTTGGTTCATGAGTCTATTAACATATACATATACAAACACAGAGACAATTTCAACCAAGAAAATGGATTGTGGCTTAGCAATCACTGGAAGGATTTGATAAACCATGTCGGGTCTTAATTGATTGTGTTCACGCTTACGGTGACTTTCAGACCGCATTCCATTTTATGCTCCCCCCTCCTCTTTTCCGAACATAGATGGACTCGTCCATCTGGCCAACTGCCAAATCGCTGTCTGTGTTGCTGACGTTAGGAAAAACCGCCACTTTTTTCAAATTTTCTTGCTGTGGATTTCACACCTGATGATGATTGCTTATGTTGCAGTCGGAAACGTCGTGAGAATTTTTTATTGTTAAATATTGATATTATTTTATTATTTCCCTTTTACGTGACTACCGAAAGAACCAAGAATATGAATCCCTGCAGTCACGAAAGCTTTAAATCAAAAGTTATTAATCGTTATTGTTTTCCATATTTGTTCGTAAAATATCTCAGATGTTTTGAACTATGTTTTATAGTATGTGTTGATTCAGTAATGCATCTTAGGTCATATCATGGGACCGTATGGAAAATTATGTTTCGATTTACAATTTAATGTTTCACTTTATGTTGTGAATATTTCCAAAGAGGAATCCAATTTTACTTTTTATTTTACTAACCATATTATGGATGTGAAGGAACTAGATACTTAAAAGTTATCGACCTGTTCAATGAGATGTAAGTGCAGACACATCATGTGGAGGCAGGGCAAACTAGGTTTGGAGTAGCCAGAAAACAATGTGATTTTGGTATTTATAGCATTGAATATTAATTGATAGCATCCATCGCACACCCTTGCAGGATTGCATGGTCCAGACCAAGGCTCATATCTCAGGCGAGTTCGCCCGCATGAGGGCGATGCTGGATGACGATGAGAAGACGGCTCTGGATCGCGTGGATGTGAAGGGGGGCAAGCTGCTGTCCCGGATCGAGGAGAACATCGCTCATTATGAGCGCGAGATCAGCGACCTCAAGGCAGCAGCCACGCGCCTGCGCGCTCTACAGGAGGAAAGGGACTCACTCACGTTCCTGCAGGTAGAGCACTTTCATAGATAGGACTAGCTGTACTACCCGGCTTCGCCCGGGACTTGTATCCACCACGGCCGGCCGCCTTTGTCTCCCCAGTGGCGATGTTAATACGCCACACCAGTTACTCGTTTTGCGGCTGAGTCCCTCCCTCACCACTCTCCCTCCCTCACCACTGTCCCTCCCTCACCACTCTCCCTCCCTCACCACTCTCCCTACCTCACCACTCTCCCTCCCTCACCACTGACGCACGGCCGCCTTTGTCTCCCCAGTGGCGATGTTAATACGCCACACCAGTTATTTGTTTGAGGCTGAGTCCCTCCCTCACCACTCTCCCTCCCTCACCACTCTCCCTCCCTCACCACTGACGCACGGCCGCCTTTGTCTCCCCAGTGGCGATGTTAATACGCCACAACAGTTACTCGTTTTGCGGCTGAGTCCCTCCCTCACCACTCTCCCTCCCTCACCACTCTCCCTCCCTCACCACTCTCCCTCCCTCACCACTGACGCACGGCCGCCTTTGTCTCCCCAGTGGCGATGTTAATACGCCACACCAGTTACTCGTTTGAGGCTGAGTCGACCTAGGGGAGGTTCAAATAATCGTCACCGGTGGTGGGCGTGAGCGGGAATGGAACTCGGTTCGCCGGGTTGGTAGCGCAGCGTAGCGTTAACCACTACACCCACCGCTCCTCACACACCACACACGCACAGACACACACACAGACACACACACAGACACACGCAGACACACACAGACAGACACACACACACACAGACACACAGAGAGCACGCTAACCACTACACTACCGCTCCCCACACACCACACACGCACACACACAGACACAGACACACACACACAGACACACACACACATACACACACATACATACACACACATACACACAAACACATACACACACAGAGACATACACACAAACACACACATACATACACACAAACACATACACACACGTACATACACACATACATACAGACACGCAGACATACACATAAACAAAAAAAAACAACATACATACACACACACATACAAACACACAAACACATACACACACATACATACACACATACATAGAGACACACAGACATACACATAAACACATACACACATACACATGACCCGGCTTCGCCCGGGACTTGGATCCACCACGCCTGGCCGCCTTTGTCTCCCCAGTGCCGATGTGAAAACGCCACACCAGTTGCTCGTTTTGAGGCTGAGTCCCTCCCTCGCCACTCTCCCTCCCTCGCCACTCTCCCTCCCTCACGACTCTGTAGAGGACGTGAAACTTTTATGAATTTACCTTAGATTCGCGTGGTGGGTGTCGAGGCCTAGCACCGTGCAGAGCCTCCCGCCTCGCCTGATTTTCCCACCTGGCTGACGCTGGGTACGGGTGCCGGTCCCCCCCCCCTAGCGCTCGAACAATACTGAGTAATGGCTATTATTTAATTAATTACGGAGCCTATGAAAGTGGCGAAGGCGTGGCTAGCCATTGGCAGGGGCAACCGCCGTCCAATGAAACTGCAGCCCTTGGCGAAGGCGTCGCTAGCCGTTGCCAGGTCCAATGAAAGCAGCGAAGGCGTCGCTAGCCATTGGCAGGGGCAACCGGCGTCCAATGAAAGTGCGTATGGTCCGGAGACACACAGACACACAGACAGACAGATAGACAGACAGATTCACGATTTTATAAATATAGATAGTACTCGACTTACGAACACAACTCATTCCCAGGCCTGTTCGCAAAGTCGAACAGTTCATAAGTCGGAACCTAACAATGTACCCTGTTTGAATGCCATTCCAGTTGGTGTCATGAAATGTGTTCTGGTTCAACAAAAAATGGAAGCATTGTTAAACTCATAAATATGAAGAAATACTGTACATTTTAATGTAACACTGTAAAATAACTGTATAGTAAATAAAACATAAGATAAAGTAACATGAATAGAAAGAAATCCGTTGCATTTTCACTTACCTTGAGTCCTGATCCTGTCTTGCTTATTAAAAGAGGCGCAATGAGTCACTACAATTGAACACACAAACTCATACATGGGGGAGGCACACACAAATGAAAGACACACAAACAGACACGCACACAGACACTACAAAAAAACACACACACGGGGCATTTGTGCACGCACAGACACAACAACCGCCATTCGCCACTAAGTGGCGGTGATGTGAACACGACGCTTGTGCCAGGCTATGTGAACGTTGAGGGAACGTGAAATGTCGAATACCCGCTAGCAGGAGGTCACGGGGCAGACCCAGGTGCCACGGGTCGACTGACTGAGATGACTGGCTGATGCACCACCTGTACCCCCGACTGTGCCAACTTGGTGTGCTTTATCCATCCGGCGCTCCGCTCGTTGTTGTGAGCGTCGCTCCTCCGTCCTCCGTTGTTGTTGGAGGGCGACTGCCTCCAACTGCCCAGTAGCATCCTTCATGAGCCTCTTCCACAAAGGCCGATATTAACACCGCTGGTACTGGTCATCGGCAAGTTCACTCAGCTCCACGTCCTCCTGTACCACATCACTCCATCTCTTCTCTAGCCCGTGCGGCGCCTGTTTAGCCCCCTCGATCCGGCCGAACAAAAGCTGTTTAGGCATGCGGTCGCTGGGCATGCGGGCTACATGACCAAGCAAATGCAGCCTTGCCTGCCAGAGGAGCTCACCGATGGGACTTTATCCACATCTTTTAAGGATTTGTGAGCTCCTCACACAATCCAGCCTGGTTAAACCCAGGATGGATCGTAGGCAGGCCAGCCTAAATGTTTCTAACCGGCGAAGACGTTCCATTACGGGGGTCCACTTTTCGCAAGCATAGAGAAAGGAGGGAATGACTGTGGCCGAGAAGACCTGAAGCTTCGTGCGGAGCGACAGACCAGGTAGCTTCCACACAGCGTTACGCAACCGATGAAAAGATAATGCCGCTTGACTGGTTCGGAGTGAGACCTCTGCTGTTAAACCAGAGCCAGTCATGAGCACACTGACCAGGTATGGGAAACTCTCCACTCTCTCCATACCTGTCCTATCAATAATTGTGAGTTGTTGGGGTGGAGTGTCCGATGGTACAAAATACCCAGGCAGGTGCTTAGTTTAGGTGGGGCTGATGGTAAGGCCCCACCTCTTAGTGGCAAGCTCCAGGTTCACCAGCAGCGCCTCCAACTCCTCCTCTGAGTGAGCAGCAATTACCAGATCATCGGCATACATAACATGGTTGAGCAATAGGGAGCCATCCCTTGACCGCACCCGGGCATCGATCGGCCTCCCATTGTATCTGTACCAGATGGAAATTCCCCTGGTACAGCTGTTGAAGGCTTCACGAACTACGTGGTCGAAATAGATGTTAAATAATGTGGGAGCCAGAGGACATCCCTGTCGCACACCAAGGTGTACTGGGAATGCCTCCGACTCCAGGCCACATAGTTTTACCCGGGCCCAAAAATCGTCCCAAATTTTCTAAACTACTGACAAAGGTAACGCAATGCTCTGGGTGGATGATTATTTCGAATGTTGGTTCACAATCACTGCCACTCGATGTTGAGTGTCACGTATGCCTATTGCCTATGGCAATGGTTTGAGAGGTGACACCTTGCTGATGATAATCATCGAGTCCAAACGAGTCCACGGCTTTGTCTTGATCACAACCAACAACACTGGGATACGCGAATGGCTGAGCACACCCTCATCGCGTCTACCAATAACCGTGTTGTTAACGTGACTCGAAATGAACTGACTTACGCCTCCTGTGTCTGACTCCTGCAGGTGCACCTGAAGGAGACAAACCGGTATGGACTCATGAACTCGCACATATTCACACACTGGGTGAGGCTGTGTGTGGGAGATGATGATGCTGTGTGTAATGATGCTGTGTTAAGATGATTGTGCTTGTGATGCTTTGTGTGATGATGCTGTGTGTGATAATGCTTTTTGTCATGATTCTGAGTGTGATTATGCTGTGTACCTCGATGATGTTGATGTAATGATGCTGTGTGTGATGATGTTCCTGCGTGTAATTATGCTTTGTAGGACACCAGCTGTGTGGGATGATGCTTTGTAGGACACTGGCTGTGTGTGGTGATGCTGCATGTGATGATGCTATGTGTGATGATGCTGTGTGATGATTGATGTGCGTCATGATGCTGTGTTAGACACGGGCTGTGAGTTACTGCTGGTTCTGGTGTCATAGGAGAGGCGCTCAGAAGGAAGCTCCACACTCATCTCCCAGCAAAGAAGATATGGCCACGATTGGCGCACAGCAGGGAGCTCTGATCAAACTGCTGCCATTCATGTGTGAGTAACACGGACTCTTTCCACTTGTACATGTACACTTGTAACGTTAATACCGTGTGGGCCTACACACACACGCGTGACGTCACTACGTGAGGGAGCATCACAACCGCGCGGGTCCACACACACATACACATGACGTGACTCCGTCTGCATGTGGGAATGACGTCACGGCCAGATCGGGGGGTCTGGAGGCCAAGGGTCAGTACCGCGGAGGTTGTGTGAGGCCATGACACTCTGGATGAACCCGGCTGGACACGTGACCGGATCAAGATGGGGGCCGGGGGCACCCTGGGTGCCACCTCGGTGCCACCTGGTCAGAAGAAGAGCCTTCTCAAGAGTTCTCGAAGGTGGGCATGGCCGGGGTGTGGCCCGGATATGCCAAGGTGCATATAAGCGGGCTCCGCACCTGGTGTGAGGCTGTTCGGGTCCGGGATGAAGATGCCTCTTGAAGATGCCTCTTGAAGATGCCTCATGAATGTAATAAATGTCTCCGACATGGTGCAAGCTTCGTCCTTATATTTATTCTTAAGTTGCAGTACAGCACGTGCCTCCCTCGTTCTTTCGCAGCTGATTCTTTCTTGCTCTCAGGATGCGACTCACGCTTGCATCCCGCCACAGTGGAACTCACTCTCTCTCCGCCTCGCCGCTGGCTGACGGCGTGTCGGAGAGAGGGGAGGCTCTGCAGGTGGATGCGAGACAACATAGCACGTATCTGCAATAACCCCCTGGTTATCCTGTAGGTGGCTATTGTAGGTGGCGCACTCTCATTACATGGAGAAGAAGAGTCAAGCCTCAAGTCAGCGTGGCCAACCAGTAGCGCTCCTGGCTTGGCCACGCTAGTCGTATCAGAGTGTCAGTGTTAGTGAGTGTTAGCAAGTGATAGTGTGTGTTAGCGAGGATAGGTCGGTGGTCACCACCCTATGTGAAATGTTAAAAGTTACACATTGTGTTTAACAATAAATAGTGTTGCCTCTCAAGTTCAGTATGTGCGCCTCTATCGGACCATTTCATTTGGTGTCGGATGTGGCAAACACTAGAGTTTTATTTATCCATAGTGAGGCGCGATGCTCACACAGACAGGCACAATGGCCGCCCGGATGAAGTCGCGACAATGTGTCGGCGTTAGTGTGACATGTCCCCTTACGATGCGAAACTCAGAAAGAATAATCCCGAAGGATTTCCAACTTGTGCGACAGCTGTCCTGACAGTTGGTCAACACGCAAAGTGTATTGGAGGGCGGCATGGTTGGATCGCACCTCAAATGTTTTGCCATATAGATAGGGCCGGTACTGCTGTATGAAAAATACAAAGGCGAGCAGTTCCCGGCGCATTACACAATAACGCTGCTCGGCCGGCGAGAGCACCCTGCTCCCATACGCCACCACTCTTTTAACGCCGTTCACCACTTATGACAACACAGCACCAATGCCCGTATTGCTGGCATCGGTGTCCAGGATGAACGGCAATGAAAAATCTGGTTACCAGAGGGCAGGGGTGCGCACCAAGCTGTCACAGATGGCAACAAAGGCGCCTCTCCTCCGTACCCCACCGAAACTTCTGCCCTTTTGCCGTGAGAGTGTAGAGCGGCTTGGCAATGGTGGCAAACTCGGGCACAAAGCGACGGAATTAAGAATCGAAATCGATAAAACTGCAGACCTCACCCACTGACTTGTGGGTGGGTCACATGCGCACGCACGCAGTCTCATCGGGATCAGTCGTGATAGCCGATTCACTAAAGATATGGCCGAGGTACCACACCGACTTTGTAGTAAATGGCACTTTCGTGGTTTGAATTTTAGATTAGCCTGTCTCATTTTAAGAAAAACAGCACGCAGTCGGCCAAGATACTCCTCAAACGTGCGACCGAACACAATGACATCGTCCAAATATATCAGGCAGGAGTCCCACTGGAGTCCTTGTAACATAATGCCCCCGATGGATACCTCCGCCACTATCTGTCCCAAAATTCCCAGTGAACCCCCATTAGCCGCGAAGGTCGTGGATTCCATCCCGACGCCTGCTGCATATTAGGAGTTTGCGTGTCTCTCTTTCTAATAAAATTTCGATTTCAAGCTTTCGTGACTGCAGGGATTCATCTTCTTGGTTATTTCGGTAGTCGCGTAGAATGGAAATAATAAAATAATAAAAATAAAACATAATAAAACAATTCTCATTTTTTGTTTTATTATGTTTTATTTTTATTATTTTATTATTTCCATTCTACGTGACTTTACCAAAAGAACCAAGAAAAATCAAATAAAACTCAGAAATCATGGTGGCGGAGGCACCGGTGTCAAGCATGATCCACACTTCAATGCCCTGAATGGTACCAACGACCGTAAATGACCCGGCGGCTGAGGCCACAACTCGACGGGTCAACTGCAACCACTGGTCACGCCCGATAGGCCAACTCTCACCCGACGCCGCGGAGCCTCCATGCGGTGCAACCCAACGAGAAGGAATAACTGTACGCGGATAAACACGATCTAAAGAGAACGAGGGCCAGATGTGTGGTGCACTGCGACTCGCCTGAGGACACTTTGAAGGCGATGGCGGACGAGGAGACGTGGACGGTGGCCCAAAACGTCCCTGGTGCGGCGACCGGCACTCCACAGCGACGTGCCCCGGCCGCCCGCAATTGAAGCAGACGCCGCGAGTGGAGCCTGGCCCTGGGAAGGTAACGTGGAGGCCGGTCGTGTCTCCAATGGCACTCGGCAGCGTGCCTCCGACATCCGGCGCTGGCCACGGCGGCACAAACTGGGGCGGAATCGTCTTTCTCGGAAGTGTCACGCCCTTCCGCCGATGCAGCACAAGCCATGTGGCCCGAGCGTTTCCTCAACCCGAGGTGAGACTGAATACACCCTGCAATCACGAGGGACGTTGGATCGTCATCCTCCGAAGCAGGTAGGGCGACATTCAACTCAGAATCAGAATCAGAAACGGTTTTAATGGCCATGTAAGTTTGCACAGACAAGGAATTCACTATGGCAGGACGGTGCATACATTTGTAATACCGTTGACGACTCTTGACGCCGGAGTTGGAGGCACACGGGTTTATTTCACAGCACAACAGTGGGCATATAACACTCGAGGGGGTATCGGCCCCCTCACCCAGCTAGCTGGGAATACACACACTAGCTACCCTAGCCTGCCTCTTAGTCCTCCACTAACGGGCTAGGGGAGGCTATCTGGCCCGACACTGGTAAGTCGGGCCCGGTACCCGGAGTCCCAGACCTGCTCTGACAAGAGCACCGGCTCTGGCTCTCGGAACCACGCCGCTGGCTCGATCTTGTTCGGCCCTGATAAGGACGTCGAACTAGGGGAGTCCAGGGCTTCTAGCTAAGATGTCTTCAGTCTTCTCGTTAGCTTAACATTTCTCCCCGAGCCCTCTGACACATCCCCTTTTATACTCAACCCCCGCTGAGGGGTGGGGCCCCGAGCTGCCCGGTGCGGACGTCGTTGAGAGCACCCCCCCGTGCACTCACGTAGCCCCGCCCACTGTGTTTGTTTCCCATAAGCTGCCATGCATAACGGCTCTCTCTCTAACACCCCTACATCACCCCCCCCCCCCCCCCCGCATAGCTTTCAGCCGTCCCGGCTGCCAACATACAAAAAAAACGACAATAAAAGCGCATTTACCCCCTGACCGCGCGTGTGCCTCACTATTTTTCAACAATAACAACAACAAGAACACAACAAGAACGCAACAGCAAGAAGAGAAAACAACCCGATGCACCCCCCCCCCCCGAATAAATACGAATTCCGTAAAACAGCATACACACGATTTGCAGGGAACCCACCACACACCCAACACATGGTGAACCCAACGCATACGCATCCAATGAGCGGGGAACACACCATTCACACAACACACAATGAACACAACCTATGTACACATCTTCCGTCCTCACAACAGTCTGCGCATTTTAGCGCGCGTCCTTGCAGCGGGCCCCTCACATGGGGTAACCCCGGGTGGCGGACCGTCCTGTGGCAACAGTCCGTCTTGGGGTGAGTCCTCATCCGACGCCGCGTGACCCTTGGCATCCCCAGGAGGGGTGATCGGGCGTGAGCCCGTCACTCATGATGCACCTGGAGGTGGCACAGCCGGCAATGCATTAGGTGAGAGCGACGGAGACGGTCCCAGTGAGTCGGCCGACCCCCCACATGTTTGGCCACGCGTGTGTAAAGTGGGGATGTGTACTGCGACGAATGGTTTTAATCTAGAGGGGTGCACGAACCACCGCCGCTTTCCCCATTTGATACGCACGCACTGCGGTCGCAACACCTCAACTACCTCCACAGGGCCCCGCCACGGCCGCACCAGCTTAGAGGAGGTTGCTAATGGCACCTGGGGACAGTGCAGCCATGCCTTGTCCCCCGGCTTCCACTGCAGCATGTGCGCCCGACCCCGTCTGAGTCGCTTGTTCGCTTTCTGACGGAGGTCAGAGTTTTGTATGGCAGCATCCCGTGCCTCTGTCAATTTGGCCAAATTAAATTTCACATGGTCAGCCAATTTAGTTTTTCCCTGAGGCGCGGGGATCTGCAGCTGGGCACGAACAGGCGGGTCAGGTTCGCGGCCGTACATGAGGTAGAAGGGTGAAAATCCCGTAACTGCGTGGGGGGCCATCCGGTACGCCGCCAATACCCCTTGAATTTGCAAGTCCCAATTGGTCTGTGAGTCCGACACCTGCTGTGACAACATTGACGTGATGGTCCGATGCAGACGCTCGACCATCCCGTCAGTCTGCGGGTGATACGGGGAGGTACGAATTTTCTTCGTGCCCAGGAGCTCACAGACTTCTTTGAGCAATTTACCGGAAAATGTTTTGCCCTGGTCGGTCAGCAGCCGCTCCGGAGCACCTTTGTCCAGGACATAACCCTGAACAAAGGCCTCCACGATGGCTGCTGCCGACTGGTTGGCAAGGGGCCAGGCCATAGGCCAGATACTCCACACCCGTCAACAAATATCTATTGCCCCTGGGTGTGGCGGGGAATGGGCCCAAAATATCCAGCGCGACGAGTTCGTTAACTCTGGACACTTTGATTGACTGCAAGGGTGGGTTAGACACACGTGCTGGCGGTTTTCGTTGCGCGCACCGAGGGCATGACCCCAGTAAATCCCCGACATCCTTCGTCATGCCTGGCCAAAAAAAATCGAGTTGGAGTAAGGCGAGGGTCTTTTGGGTCCCCAGGTGTAGGAGGCGCTCATGTGCGGCCCACACCGCCTTGCCCCGCAACCCCGAAGGGACCACCAGCCGATGTCGATGGGATTTTCTGTCCCAATGCATCAGCAGACCATGCACCAATTCCCATGCGTCGGCATCACCCCTGCCCTGCCCAGCACAGCCGACGCGACGACGCAACCCGAGGAGAGAGGTATCCTCCATCTGGAGGCGCCCCCATTCATTGACGGGCAACCCCAACAGGGAATCTTTTCCCTGTTGTGCGATTGAAATAGGAACCAATGTTTTGTCGTCGCCGGCGGCCGCCAGGACCGGAACCGGTATGTCCCCTGCTGGCCTGCAACGTCCCGACCCCAGGAGGCATGCACATTCGGAGGTGGTTGGCATGCGCGACAGAGCGTCCGCATTGGTGTGGCGAACGCCCTTACGGTAGGTGGTTTCAAAATCAAAATCCTGGAGGATCTCCAACCATCGGGACAATTGTCCCGATGGCTGTTGAACTCGCAGGGCGTACTGCAGTGCCGCATGATCTGTGCGGACGGTGAAATGCCGACCGTACAGATATGGGCGATACTGTTGGATGAAAGACAATTGCCAACAGTTCCCGACGGGTGACACAATATCTTTGCTCCGCCGGAGACAACACCCGACTGCCGTACGCAACCACCCGTTCCACGCCGTCAACCACCTGGGAAAGCACGCCCCCAATACCCGTGTTGCTCGCATCGGTGTCGAGCAAAAAAGGCTTAGAAAAATCGGGGTAAATCAAGGGAGGAGCTTTTACCAGGGCATCCCGAAGGGAGCAGAAAGCAGCCTCCTCCTCCTGACCCCAGTGGAACCGAACCCCTTTTGATGTTAAAGCGTGTAGGGGTTTCGCAATCGTCGCAAAATCTGCGACGAACCGTCGGTAATACGACGCAAAACCAATGAAACTCCTGACCTCTCCCACCGAGGTGGGAGTCGGCCAGGAGCTGATGCACTGCGTTTTGGCGGGATCGGTAGAAATACCTGAGCGCCCCACGATGTGTCCCAAATAACGCACCGAATCGCATAACAAATGACATTTTTGGGGTTTGAATTTCAAATTAGCAGCCCGCATCTTTAGGAAAACCGCCCGCAACCTCTGGAGATGTTCGTCAAAAGTTTTACTGAAGACGATAACGTCATCCAAATAAATCAGGCACGAATCCCATTGCAATCCAGCCAAAACCAATTCCATCAAATGCTGGAAAGTTGCCGGCGCTGAGTGGAGTCCCATCGGCAACCGGTTGAATTGGAACAGGCCGTGCGGTGTACGGAAAGCAGTTTTAGGCTTTGAATCATCGTCCAGAGGAAGCTGCCAGAATCCCGAAAGTAAATCCAATGTGGAGAAGAATCGCGCTCCCGCCAAGGCGTCCAGCGATTCGTCCATCCGTGGGAGCGGGTATGCGTCGGCAACCGAAATTTTGTTAAGGCCCTGAAAATCAACGCAAAACCGCAACGAGCCGTCCTGCTTTTTAACCAGGACGATCGGCGCTCCCCAAGGGCTGGTGGAAGGAGAAATTATGTCGGCGGCTAACATGTCATCAATAGCCGATTTGACATGGTCCTTTTCGGCGAGACTTAACCGAAACGGATTTTGGCATATTGGCGCGCTGTCACCCGTATCAATATGGTGACGCAGCAGATGAGTGCACCCCAAATCGTATTTGTCCCGACTGAAAACGTCGGAAAATTCCCGCAGTAGCGTTTTAAGCTGTTGACGCTCTGAATTTGACAGGTCCGTCGATCCCGCACAAAGCGCCTTGAGCCACCCTTCATCGCTGTCCGAATGTGGTCGCGGCGCAGGGACAGCACTCACGTGATTCGCGATGGGTTCCTCACAGGGCACCGGCGTCGCGTGAGCAAGCACGGTCCCCTGCGGGACCACCACCGTCTGCGAGCCCACATTGAGGATCGCGATGAAGGGGTCTCCGTCCCCTCTTACTATGGTCTGGGCCGGAAGTAAATGAGGTCCACTAACCCCGGCCCTAGATGGCCCCAGCAGAACCCCTTGGGCCCCAATGCCCTTAGCAAAGGGCCGCCGAAGTTTCAAAGGAACCAACATTTGTGCCCCCGGAGGAACGCGCACCGTTCTATCTACAAACGCCGGCACCGTTGTGAACGCCGTCCGACTCGTACCGGGGGATGGCAGAAACGCCATGCGTCGGCCCGACGGGAGCTCAATGCATCCCTGGTTGATTAATATCCTAATCGGCATTTTGGCCAGGAAGTCCGTCCCCAGCAGGCACGGAACCGCCAGCGAGGAGGAAACAAAAATCGGCCCAGACAATTTAATATCCCCGATACAAATTTGGGCTCGAATCTGTCCGATGATGCCAAGTGAGCCCCCGTTAGCAGCAAAGAATGGCACGTTAACAGGCATCAAAGGACGGCTCTGGGCAGGGAGAATATTGTAAATTAACTCCGAAAAAATGGTCGCCGATGCTCCCGTATCGACCAGGATGCGCACCTCGACCCCGTCGATGTGCCCCACAACGGCCGACGACCCCGACGACGCGGCTACAACACAATGGGCCAACACGGACCACTGGCTGGGTTCAATCTGAGTACCCAGAGTGGTGCGTGTTGGTGCGATGGTGCACGATATTGGCCCCCCAATCGGTGCGGTGTATGAGTGTGTGGCGGGTGTGTGCGTGGGCCAAACATGTGAGGTGCCGCGACTCGCCGGGTTATGATGATGGAGCTTGGGAAGAGGGCCGGCGTCCCGTCGAGGTGTCGTCCCGCGCTGCCGAGGAGAGCGGCACCCCGAGGCGACATGGCCCCAGATGCCGCAGTTGTAGCAGCGCGGGAGCGCTGGTGACGACGACGGATGATCGGGATGGCTCGAGCCGCCCCGGTCCGCCCGTACTCCCGCTCCCTGCTGCCGTTGATGGTCGATGGTGCAGATCTCCTCCGCCGGGAGGGTGGCTGCGGCCACGGTACGCCCGCTCGCCGCCTTGCTGGCCTTGCGTTGTTGCACGAGCAGGTTTGCGTGGAGGAGTCGTGCCGCTTGGAGGGAGCACATCTCCGCGTCGTCCTGTGCGACGATGACGATCTCCAAGTCGTCCGCCAGCAGGAGTATCTTCTCCGTAACCATGGCGTCAACACCTTCGTTGTCCATCCGTGGAAAGGCCGCCTTTGCCAGTGCCAGGAGGCTTGTGCGGTACGCCAGAGGCGACTCCTTTGCCCCCCGCTGGCGATCGTAGAAGAGTTGGCGACAGTCTGACGGCGGACCGTAAACTGCAGCCAGCACCTGCATCGCCATCTGCAGCGTAGAGCGCCTCTCCTTCGGTGCCGATGTTAAAATGGCGAGGGCGTCGCTGTCGAGGAGTGCTGGCAGCGCGCGGAGAGCCTCGGCGTCCATCCACTTCGCCATCTCCTGGTGAGCGAGGAAGCGCCGCTGGAAGCCGCCCCAGTCGCCTTCCTCGCCCACAAATTCTTTGAGTGGAGGCAGTCGCTGATGTAGCGCAGCGGCTGCCGCAGAAGGTCGCCCTTCCTCGTTCCCCTCACCCGGCTCTGCTTCGGCACGCACGACCGATGGCATCGCCGGTCGCACCCGTGGTGACGTCCCGTCCGTTGGCGATGACGCGGCAGGTACTGTATGCCCGCCGTTGGACGCGATGCTCAGGCCGGCCACGCCCTCAACTGCAGCTGCGGTGATGGCGGGATTTTCAAATTGGTGTTCCGCCGAAATGGCGGGAAGGCGCTGTGGTCGTCGGCTTTCATCGCCCCGTAGCGGTCCAGCAGCCCCCAGCTGAGTGATGTGGTCCAGCATGCTGGCAGCGGCGTGCAGCAGCTCCATCAGCTTGGCGTGCGCCTGCCTCAGCCCCTCTGCCGACACATCCCCACCCTCCTGTTGCTGCGGCGTAGCCGTATCTGGCCCCGACTGCTCCGTGCACTCTTCACCCGTCCCGGGCTCTCCGACTGCAGCGGTGTCCTCCGCCCCCGGTATCCTGACTCGAGCTGTCCGGCGCGTGTCCATGTTCGTAGATTTTTACTTCTGACACCAGATGTAATACCGTTGACGACTCTTGACGCCAGAGTTGGAGGCACACGGGTTTATTTCACAGCACAACAGTGGGCATATAACACTCGAGGGGGTATTGGCCCCCTCACCGGCTAGCTGGGAATACACACACTAGCTACCCTAGCCTGCCTCTTAGTCCTCCACTAACGGGCTAGGGGAGGCTATCTGGCCCGACACTGGTAAGTCGGGCCAGGTACCCGGAGTCCCAGACCTGCTCTGACAAGAGCACCGGCTCTGGCTCTTGGAACCACGCCGCTGGCTCGATCCTGTTCGGCCCTGATAAGGACGTCGAACTAGGGGAGTCCAGGGCTTCTAGCTAAGATGTCTTCAGTCTTCTCGTTAGCTTAACATTTCTCCCCGAGCCCTCTGACACATCCCCTTTTATACTCAACCCCCGCTGAGGGGTGGGGCCCCGGGCTGCCCGGTGCGGACGTCGTTGAGAGCACCCCCCCGTGCACTCACGTAGCCCCGCCCACTGTGTTTGTTTCCCATAAGCTGCCATGCATAACGGCTCTCTCTCTAACACCCCTACACATTTAACAAGTAGGAATCTTAAAAAACTTATATAAAAGGTATACACTCTAACTATACTAACGTTACAAAGTATAAGTAATACTAAAGGGCTAAAATCTATTAAATTATGAATAAGTAGACCTTATAAAATGCGAAATGTAAAATGTTAATTAGCCGTATTAAACAATCTTAAAATACAAAAATACAAATAAGATTACACGTTGTAAGTATGGAAAGGTGTAATTATGTAGATAAAATGTTATAGTAAGTGTAACAGTCATTTTAAGTGTAAAAGTCATTTTAAGCCCTTGGCCTTGTTGAGGAGGCCAACAGCAGATGGGAAAAAACTGTTTTTATGACGTGAGGATTTGGTCTTGAAGGACCACAGCCTTCTTCCGGAGGGGAGTAGCTGGAACAGAGTATCCAGGGTGCGAGGAATCGTCCGCAATCTTCCTCGCTCGCCTCAGGGTCCTCAAAGTGTGCAGGTCCTCAATGGTTGGTAGATTACAGCCAATCACCTTCTCAGCAGTGCGGATGATACGCTGCAGTCTGCTCTTGTCCTTGGCAGTGGCAGCAGCGTACCAGACGGTGATGGAGGAGGTGAGGATGGACTCAATGATGGCTGTATAGAAGCACACCATCATTGTCTTTGGCAGATTAAATTTCTTCAGCTGCCGTAGGAAGTACATCCTCTGTTGAGCTCTTTTGATAAGTGAGCTGATGTTCAGTTCCCACTTGAGGTCCTGGGAAAGAATAGTGCCCAGGAAGCGGAAGGACTCAACATTGGTGACTGGGGAGTCGCACAGGGTGATGGGGGTTAGTGGGGCTGTATTCTTCCTGAAGTCCACAACCATCTCCACAGTCTTAAGAGCATTAAGCTCCAGGTTTTTCTGGCTACACCAGGTCACCAGGTTGTCAGCTTCCCTCCTATAGTCAGTCTCATCCCCATCAGAAATTAGCCCAATGAGGGTGGTGTCGTCCGCAAACTTCAAGAGTTTGACGGACGGGTGACTGGAGGTGCAGCTGTTGGTGTACAGGGTGAATAGCAAAGGGGAAAGGACGCAGCCCAGAGGAGATCCGGTGCTGATTGACCTGGAGGCAGAAACTTGTGATCCCAGCTTGACGCACTGCTTCCTGTCAGACAGGAAGTCTGTGATCCATCTGCAGGTGGAGTCTGGCACGTTCAGCAGGGAAAGCTTATCCTGAAGCAGGCTAGGAATGATGGTGTTAAAAGCCGAGCTAAAGTCCACAAACAGGATCCTGGCGTAGGATGCTGTGGATTCCAGATGCTGTAGGGTGAAGTGGAGGGCCATGTTAACTAAGTCATCCACAGACCTGTTGGCTCTGTAGGCAAACTGAAGGGGGTCCAGTAGAGGGTCTGTGATGGCTTTGAGGTGTGCCAGGACCAGGCGCTCAAAAGACTTCATTACAACGGAGGTAAGGGCGATGGGTCTGTAATAATTTAATCCTGTTGGCCTTGGCTTTTTGGGCACTGGAATGATGATGGAGGACTTGAGACAGGCTGGTACATGGCATGTCTCCATGGAGGTGGTAAAGATGTTGGTGAACACCGGAGACAGCTGGTCCGCGCAGTGCCTGAGGGTGGCTGGAGAGACAGAGTCCGGCCCAGCTGCTTTGCGTGGGTTCTGCCTCTTGAAAAGTATTTTAAATTCTCCCTCCTGAATGGAGATAGTTGTTTTGTAGTGTGGGGTGGGATAGGGGCCTCTTGGGTTGGAAGGGGTAGTTCAGGACAGTCCAATTGTCTTTCAAATCTGCAGTAGAACTCGTTCAGGTCGTTGGCTAGGTGGGAGTCGTTAGTGGTGTGGTGTGCTCTGGGCTTGTAGTTGGTGATCTGCCTGAGCCCTCTCCAGACAGAAGCAGAGTCGTTAGCAGAGAACTGGTGTTTTAGTCTCTCGGAGTACAATCGTTTAGCCTCTCTCACCGCCTTGCTAAACCTGTTCTTCAACTCCTTGAATCTGTCTCTATCCCCACTCCTAAACGCTTCCTCCTTCTCCAACCTCAACCTTCTGAGCTTTGCTGAGAACCAGGGCTTGTTGTTGTTGAAGTTCACCCTGGTGCGTGTTGGAATACAGCAGTCCTCACAGAAGCTGATGTACGACGTCACAGCCTCTGTGAGTTCATCCAGACTATTGGTAGCAGTCGTGAACATATCCCAGTCAGTACAGTCCAAGCACGCCCGCAATTCCTCTATAGCCTCACTGGTCCACTGTTTAAATGTTCTCACAGCAGGTTTACAGAGCTTTAGTTTCTGCCTGTATGCAGGAATTAGGTGGACCATGACATGGTCAGAATGTCCCAGTGCTGCTCTGGGGACGGCGTGGTAGGCTCTACTGACTGTAGTGTAACAGTGATCCAGAGTGTTCCCTTCTCTGGTAGGGCATTTAATGAATTGTCTGTATTTGGGGAGTTCGTGGCTGAGATTACCTTTGTTAAAGTCGCCAAGTACGATAACCAGCGAATCTGGATTTGCTCGCTCCACACTTAGAATCTGGTCGGCGAGCATGCGTTGGGCCTCTTTAACCTGAGGTCCCGGCAGCAAATATATTCCGACCAAAATGAACGACACGAACTCGCGAGGCGAGTAGAAAGGTTTATAGTTTATAAAAAATGATTCAAGGAACGGAGAACAATGTTGCAGAATCACTGTGACATCTACACACCAGCCACTATTAATGTAAAAACATATACCACCGCCTTTCGTCTTGTCGGAGAGTGCTATGTCCCGATCCGATCTTACGAGTTGGAAGCCTGCCAGTTGTAACGCAGTGTCTGGGATCAAATCACACAGCCATGTCTCTGTGAAGCATAAAATAAAGTCTCTGTTTTTCACCATCAGTAGTTGAAGTTCGTCCATTTTGTTACATAGTGAACGTACGTTGGAGAGGAAAAAGCTCGGAAGCACTGTTCGGATCCCGCGTCTGCGTAGCCGTTCTAGAGCCCCCGACCGTTTACCCCTTCGGCGGCGTTTGCTGCTTGATTGCAGCCTTGCGCGGTTGTGACTAGAATGCCCACTAATTCTGCCGCTGGAAGCAGAAAAGTGGGAAATAAGTCCACAGGAGTTGTTTCCCTGATGTTTAGAAGTTCGTCTCTTGTCAGAGAACTCCGAAAATCTTGGCAGAACACTGAATTAACAGACAAAACAAGACACAACAGGGCCCACCGACTGGCTGAGGCTACCATAATCAGCGCCATCTTCTCACCAGCACGGGTGTGCTGAGCAGCAGGCCTCTCTCACCGGCACGGGTGAGCTGAGCAGCAGGCCTCTCTCACCGGCACAGGTGTGCTGAGCAGCAGGCCTCTCTCACCGGCACGGGTGTGCTGAGAAGCAGGCCTCTCTCACCGGCACGGGTGTGTTGAGCAGCAGGCCTCTCTCACCGGAATGGGTGAGCTGAGCAGCAGGCCTCTCTCAC
Source organism: Lethenteron reissneri (assembly GCF_015708825.2). Lineage (NCBI taxonomy): Eukaryota > Metazoa > Chordata > Hyperoartia > Petromyzontiformes > Petromyzontidae > Lethenteron > Lethenteron reissneri. The sequence continues at coordinate 7,793,823 of NC_083843.1, read as the reverse complement.
CGGCACGGGTGTGTTGAGCAGCAGGCCTCTCTCACCGGCATGGGTGTGCTGAGCAGCATGCCCCTCACACCAGCACGTGTGTGTTGAGCAGCAGGCCTCTCTCACCAGCACGGGTGTGTTGAGCAGCAGGCCTCTCTCACCAACACGGGGGTGCTGAGCAGCAGGCCTCTCTCACCAGCACGGGTGTGCTGAGCAGAATGCCCCTCACACCAGCACGGGTGTGTTGAGCAGCAGGCCTCTCTCACCAGCACGGGTGTGTTGAGCAGCAGGCCTCTCTCACCAACACGGGTGTGCTGAGCAGCAGGCCTCTCTCACCAACACGGGTGTGCTGAGCAGCAGGCCTCTCTCACCGGCACGGGTGTGCTGAGCAGCAGGCCCCTCTCACCAGCACAGGTGTGCTGAGCAGCAGGGCTCCCTCACCAACACGGGTGTGCTGAGCAGCAGGCCTCTCTCGCCGGCACGGGTGTGCTGAGCAGCAGGCCTCTCTCACCAGCACGGGTGTACTGAGCAGCAGGCCTCTCTCACCGGCACGGGTGATCAAGCAAAACAAGACAAAAACAGCGCGCACCGACCGGCCGAGGCTGCCATCATCGGCGCAATCCCCAACTGTCTGTCCCATCACCAGGGAGTCTATGCCCGCCGCCTCCAGTTTCGGAAATGCTGCCTAAGCCAGCGACAAAAGGGCGTTTCTGAAGGCGAGGGGCGTCTTCGGTTTCCCCCCACCGTCGTTCCACGAACGTGTTCCAAACACTGGACGGCGGGTCGTAGATGGTGGCCATCTCCTTGAAGACCGACGCCAGCGTAGAGTGCCGTCCAGGAGAAGCGGCGTTCAAACGCCTCCCAATCCCCGCCAGACGCCGTGAATTCACGCACGAACAGGAGTCGACGATGCAGCGCAGGGACGTCCCACTGTGGGCTGGCGGGTGTGGGGAAATGGCGGCCTTCCCGCTGCGAGTGTACATCACTACATCATCTCACACACACACACGAGTGTACATCACTACACTGTCACACACGTGTGTACATCACTACATCATCTCACACACACACACGAGTGTACATCACTACATCATCTCACACACACACACGAGTGTACATCACTACACTGTCACACCCACCTCGTGTACCGTGCCGGCCTCCACAGGTCCTCACCAACACCACTTGCCCCTACAGCCTGTGAAAGGTGACACAAGGGAGATGTTTGTGTTTGTTGTACACACACAGAGACGCTACGGCGGTGTTGATATCCACGCTGCTGCTGTGATCAACTGCCTCCCACGGACACTACCGCACAGTAGGGCTGAACGATTAGTCGATTTCAATTCGACGTCGAAATTTGAGACAATGCGATTAGGAAATCGCAAAGGCTGCGATTTTTTTGCGATGTGAAAAGTCCTATTACTTTCTTATTGGAATTGTTTAAATTTTTATTAAAACTTTATTTATTTAACTTAACAATTGTTCTATGTTTGATCGTTCTATTACAATTAAAACATTTTAATAAATACATGTTGGAAGCAATTCATATTTTTTAAGTTATCATCTTTGCATTAAATTATACAGAGCAGTTCACATTTTGATGGTATCATGTGGTCATGCTCCATCACATGTTTTAAATCTATTACACAGTGACTATTGAACTGAAGCTTGACTTAAAAAAATGTAATCGCTAATCAAATCGCAATATCTGTCAGAAAAATCGCAATTAGAGATTCTCCCCAAATCGTGCTGCCCCAGGGCACAGAGCGCCCCACCTCCTGGCACCTCGCAAAGCCCCACAGGGGCTGGGCCTGGGCAGGGCTCGCACGGGCGGCCACCACCATCCTGCCTAGCAGGTGCTACAGGCTGCGGGGCCACGTGGCGGGGCAGTCACCACCCTGCCTAGCAGGTGCTACAGGCTGCGCGGCCACGTGGTGGGGCAGCCACCACCCTGCCTAGCAGGTGCTACAGGCTGCGGGGCCACGTGACGGGGCAGCAGGTGGCGGGGCAGACAAACGCACCGCTGTACTGTACTTCTGGCTCTCGCCAGCTGCGCCACCTGACTTCGCCAACGCGCGTGACCAGCCTGGTGAAGTATGGTCAAATATCCCCCGCGACCCGCACGGTGTAGGGTGGCCCTCATCCAGCAGTGGATTGACAAAGTGTCCGTTACATGTCATCACACCGATAGCTACGCATTACAACGTAGTATAACAATGCTCATTATGAATTGCTCTGTTGGAGTGTCTGTGTGTGTTAGTGTACGAGTGCTATTGATATAGTGGTACTGTTGTTACCACTGCTACTGTGATTATCGTTACTGCAGACGGACGCTCACCGACTCTGGACCCAAACTCGGCCCACAACGAACTTCAGATTTCCTGGGACCTCAGGACGGTGACGCGGACCGCTGTCTCCCAGGGTCTCCCCAATCACCCACACCGCTTTTATGCCTGGTCACAAGCCCTGTGCTCCGAGAGCTTCTCGTCGGGTCAGCACTACTGGGAGGTGGACTTGGGGGGTGCGACGGGGAGCTGTATGGTTGGAGTCGCGTACGGAACGATCGCACGGAAAGGGAGTGGTAAAGAGTGCTTGCTGGGACACAACGACTCGTCCTGGGTTTTACGTATAGATAACAACTGCTCAGTGCGTCATGGTGGTGTAGAGACCTCAGTGCCGGTGAGGGATCCTCCCCGGAGAGTCGGGTGTCACCTGCACTGGGAGGCGGGGCTGCTGTCATTTTACCGCGCAGACTCCATGGAGCTGCTGCACTCCGTCCACCGCTCGTTTAGTCAACCGCTCTATCCCGCACTGTATGTGTGGGGTGATGGTAGCTCAGTGAGGATTCTGGATCTGAGTCGTGCGTCCTGAGAGCACGGAATGTGAGCAGCGCAGAGAAACGGGCTCAACGTACAGACTCATGCACCCAAAGACACAGATCCCCCGTGCAGCCTAAACAGGCTGTTGGGGCAAGTGCTGTCAGCGAGCATCTATGAAGGCCGGCATGGCACTCGAGGGGGTGGGTTGCCAACACCGCGCCCGGCCGCCTCTGTCTCCCCAGTGTTGATGTTTACACACTGTACCATAAACTCTTCAGGCTGAGTAGACCTAGGGGAGGCCCATGACCGGTTCACCAGCACCAGTGACGATTGTCACAATCGGTCCAGGCTCTCCCCTAGGTCGACTGAGCCTCAAATGAGTACCTGCTGCGATGTGCAAACATCGCCACTGGGGAGAGAAAGGCGGGTCGGGCGTTGTGCTGGTTACCAGATCCCTCGTGTGCCACAGTGCCAGCCTTCAGAGGTGCTACTGACAAACAGCACTTGCCCCTACAGTCTGTTAAGGCTACACGGGGGAAATTTTTCTTTGGGGTAGTGGGTTGGTCTGTATGCCTTTGTCTGTGTGTGTTTCTTTGTTACTGTGTCTGTGTGTGTCTTTGTGTCTATTTTTGTTTTGGTGCTGGCCACAGGCTCTGCTACTTGCTACGAGCAGCCCTTTCCCCAACAGTCTGTGAAGGCTAAATAGACACGCACACAGATATACACACACACTCACATACATACACACAGACACACTATCACACGCAGATACAAACACACAGATACACACAGATATACAAAGATCCCCCGTATAGCACGAACAGACTGTTGGGGCAAGTGCTGTTAGCGAGCACCTATGAAGGCCGGAACGGTACACGAGGGGGTGGGTGGCCAGCACCACGCACGACCGCCTTTGTCTCCCCTGTGGCGATGTTTACACACTGCACCAGGAACTAATTTGAGGCTGAGTCGACCTAGGGGAAGCCCATGACCGGTTTACAAACATCATTGATAGCGATTATATGAATCGGTCTTGGGTCTCCCCTAGGTCCACTCAGCCGCAAATTACTACCTGGTGCAATGAGTAAACATTACCCCTGGGAATCCAAAGGCAGGTCTCTCCCAGGCTGGCCTTCATAGGTGAAACTCACTAACAGCACTTAACTCTACATTATTTAATACTCTAAACGCATGTTTCTAAATGTGGAGGAAAAAACCGGAGGACCCGGAGAAAATTCCATGCGACTACGGGGAGAACGTGCAAACTCCAAATATACAGGTGTCAGGGTCGGTATTAAACCCATGAACTCATGAATACGAAGCAAGACAGATAACATCTCTCCACCTGATGCTGGCCGAATATATTGGGTTTTTTTACGGAACGTATGTATGTTGTCAATGTAGTCAATGTAGTATAGTGGTGTCGTGTATCGTAGTTTAGTGTAATGTGTAGTGTATAATAGTGTATCGTGTGTGGTGTGTAGTGTAGTGTATGATGTGTCGTCGTGTAGTGTATATTAGTGCTGTATAGTTGCATGCATGTTGAACTTCTTTCGCACCATACGTAGCCAACCGTGCTTATCGGAGGTTTGTAACACGGTTATTATAAATGTGTTGTGTTAGTTGTGTTGTGTCTATACCCTTTTTTTTATTAAGAACAATTCAAATTTTTTTTTAATTATATATATATATATTTTTTATCTATATATATTTTTTTTATTAAACAATGAAAACAACTCACTTCTCACAAGCACACCAGGAATCCATGAAACACGGAGGGCGGTTAAAATGATAAGAATTCGGTCACAGAGAGGTCATAGACATCCAGATGGACAAAAAGATGTATGGACTAGCCTCCCAAGACATCTGGAGCTGTACAGATAAGGTGCAGAGTAAATAACGGTTGCAACACGCGTTTTCTTAACGTTTTCCTTACCGAAAAGTAGAAACTTAACAAAGATAATTAACCAACAAACAATAATATTTTTATTATTAGTATATGTTTCCTACCTACACGACCTTCCTAAAAACTAAAGAGTACGAATTCCAGAAAGCTTAAGTGGAAACATAGTTACACTTAACCTCAGGACATTAAAATATAACTCAGAATAAAACACCAATCTCTGGAGAACTAAACTTGGCGAAGCCCCAAAATAATAATGTGACGAGGATCATTACGAATATTCATTAAACATAGACGAATGATAACCACGATACTAAGACCGAAGGAACTCATAAAATATAATTCAAGAAAAAATGTAACACACAGGACCACATAAATGTATTGCAAACATCTCCTCAGCCACCTTTGTCTTCCAGCGGGGTCTGGCAAGCAAAGAGGGAGCAAAAAAGTCACAGGGGGGAATCGGTGCCTGACATTCCAAAGATATCTGTTTTTTTATTCTGTTTGTTTTCTCTCGCAAGAGACGCGGAGAGAGGAGAGGGTGCTCGCGCTTTGGAGTTAAGCACGGCCGTCTTTGTCTTCCCGCAGCACAAACAGATGGCCCATGAATGCTTGGAGGGTTAGGAAAGGTCGCGAGGAGAGGTCGCGGGGGTGCCTGCTTCTTCTCGCTTTGTTTTTTGTTTGTTTTCTCTCGCAAGAGACGCGGAGAGAGGAGAGGGTGCTCACGTTGAGTTAAACACGGCCGTCTTTGTCTCCCCGCAGCACGGACAGCAAGATTTGCACACGCGAGCAAATAACATTCCCCACCCCCCCTTCCAGAATGATTACACAGCTGTGTCTTTACTAATAAATACGCACACGACACACGAAACACACGGACGCAGATGTGTTCAACCCACAGAAAGATATATGACGGCCTTCGAACAACTCGGGAAGACTGAGTGGATTTTTTTCAATATAAGCCGGGGAAAAATCCATTCAACTCAGATCGTCAGGGGCTCAGGCCCCCACCACAGATCGTACGGGGCGTCGGCCCCATCTCCTCTCGTCACCGCCAATGAAGAAGCTCTCGTCATCCAGAAGGACGAGGCTCGCGGGGTGGCGACGTGCTTCGCCAAGCCAAAGTGCATCGCCAAGCCAAAGTGCTCGCCTGCCGCACACGAGAGTACGAGCCTCAACCCCCTTGCCGTGCCGCCACGCCGAGGTGCTCGCCTGCCGCACACGAGTGTACGAGCCTCAACCCCCTTGTCGTGCCGCCACGCCGAGGTGCTCGCCTGCTGCACACGAGTGTACGAGCCCAGCTCCCTTGCCGTGCCGCCACGCCGAGGTGCTCGCCTACCCGCGCCGTCAGTCATCGTACGGGGTCAGCCGAGGGAGGAGTCGGAAAGCGAGCCGCTCACCCGCTCACCGCAGCTGCGCAAGCCAGAGGGTCCTTCTCCGAAAGTCGTTCGTACCCACAACTTCCCCCCACCAATAGACCCACACACACACGCATCGACGCCCCACTCACCTGTGAGACTATCCTATCTATTTCACCCTTACCATCGTATCAACCCTAGTCAATTATCAGAAGACTGATTATCAACTACATGAACCATCAGCTGGCCATGAGGAATCGCGGCCCATCGAGTGATTAAGAGTCCGTCGGTTATAAGAGTGAGGTTATTTTCCTTGCTTTTTCCTTTGTCCCGTTCATCGCATAGGCGATCAATAGATTCGTCGAGGCAAACTCAAACTCTCGGAATCGTCATTACGAATCGACCCATATATAGATAGAGAATATCTTGTCAAATCGGTTTTCTTTGTCAGTGAATCTCGCTGAGGAATTAATCAAAGCAGAGCCGATACTCCCTCTCACAACACGCATCCACCCACCCTTGTCTCAAACATTTCGTTAAAAAGGATTTTATACTTGCCGATGAATCTATTGACATATACTTTCGCCTCTGGGATATAATAAGTTGCTTTTATTGCCTTCATACAAATCGTCGCATGTCCGTTTTAAAACTCCGCCAGTCGCCGGTTGTGCTCGATACATGGGGGAACTACTGAGATGCCTGGTGGAAAGGTAGAAGTTACGATTGTTAGGAGGGTTTTTAGTCATTCGGTTCGTTAAATGCATAATGTCGCAAATGCACAAGTGTTTATTCATTCATATTAGTTAATGCATAATCTCGCAAATGCATAAGAGTTTTGAGTTATTCAATTTAGCTAAATGCATAGTCTCGCAAATGCATAAGTGTCTATTCATTCATTTTAGTCAAATGCATAGTCTCGCAAATGCATAAGTGTTTATTCATTCATTTTATTCATTCATTTTAGTCGAATGCATAATCTCGCAAATGCATAAGAGTTTGGTTATTCAATTGAGTTAAATGCATAGTCTCGCAAATGAAGAAGTATTTTTAGTTATCCATTTTTGTCAATTGCATAATCTTGCTCATGAATTATTGACGCATGTTTGACCTGCATGATAGAATGTCACATGCTTGTTAGAATAAAATTGTTATCACAGAAGCGACTCGAGTGTTCCTTCCAAGTCCATGCAAAACTATCTTATTCTTGATAACTGTATCCTGTGATGAGATCTGAAACTGGAGACCTAAAATAACATAAACACACTAAGATAATCGGTAAATGTTTAATCGATGATAATCGTGTTATCCTGATTGATATAACTCTGGATAAACGAAACCAAGCCTAATTATCACATCTGCACACATTAACATAATCGCAAGCATCCGCATAAATTACTACGATTATCTCCGTGATTAGCATAATGTGTGCATATAATTACACACATTATCATAATTTATGCATGTTAATACACACATTAACATAATTAATGCGATTTGCGCATTTTTCGGAAAATTATTAATTTTTATTATTTTTATCAAAATTTCTTAATTCCAACACATACAACAAAATGGGTGGCTCGTCCGGGATCTCTCGCAGACAGTGTTTTGCATGGATGAAGGAATGAATCACTACGTGTTAACCAGAATATCGTGACTAAACATTGCATTGTGATTGTTAACGGGCGTAAAACAAAAAAAAACGCCCTCTGAGGTTAAAACCCAGAATAGCAGGTTGAAACAAAGAATGGAATTAAGATAATATCGTATCGAACCAATTGCATCCTGTGATAAATGGTGTTAGAGGTACGCACACTGAATCGGAAAATAACAGAATAACTCGAGTCAAACTGACTACATTTTCTGATACAATTGTTTTATAAGTACTCTGAAAAAGAATGTCAGGGCAGCTGATGCCACACGAGAAATGTTAAGGCTAAGATTAATTCTCGAGTCCACGAAAACGGAATCCGACTCACAAGGTTCTAAGACTGGCACCCAAATGAGTGACCCCAATAACGGGGATCAGCCCTCCCGAGGGACGATGGACTCACTAGAGGAAGATTATCGGGAAATTGTGCTGCAACGCACAGGCCGGACTGCCACAGAGCAGGATAAGCATAGAGACGTATGGGAAGGGAGCTGTATCGACGACATTAAGATACACCGGGCAACACTTCTGAAGGATTTGATAAAATGTGCCAAAAGCGAACATGATGTGAAAATTGCGGAAATAGCAAGATTAGACTCGTATCTCCTCCGACAAACAGACCGAGAAAGAGCCTGGAATGAGGAAAGATATGAAAGGAAAAAAAATGAAAGACGGAGCGTGCAAAACGAGGTAGAACGCCTCCAAGCCCTCCTGGATGAGCAGGTATACTACCTAGAGACATTGGCAAAAACCACAAATGTTGACACACAGCACACAAGTGGGATCACCAGCCTGTCACACTTCGACCCACGGGGGTGCAATCCTGGGACAGATCACACAAAATGTATGGGTATCGATCAAAATATCCGTCACAAAGAATACCCCTCACAATTCGAGAGAAGGGAGGGAGAGATACAGACAAAACAAATTGAGACTGACGACCCCGAAGCTGGAGGGAAAGGAAAAATAAAGAAAAAATTGGCAAGATATGCAGTACAAATAAAAACGGAGAAAAAAGAACACGAGCAACTCAAAGACAGGGATCACTCACCACACAGATGCACACTGCGCAAATATGACCAACCGGGTAGTGCAGACAGCTCGCCAGAAACACACGCGACACGTACACACGACCAACGTAGAACCAACCACAGAGATCACTCACCACAAAGACGCACACTGCGCAAATATGACCAACCGGGTAGTGCAGACAGCTCGCCAGAAACACACGCGACACGTACACACGACCAACGTAGAACCAACCACAGAGATCACTCACCACAAAGACGCACACTGCGCAAATATGACCAACCGGGTAGTGCAGACAGCTCGCCAGAAACACACGCGCGACACGTACACACGACCAACGTAGAACCAACCACAGAGATCACTCACCACAAAGACGCACACTGCGCAAATATGACCAACCGGGTAGTACAGACAGCTCGCCAGAAACACACGCGACATGCACACACGACCGACGTAGAACCACCAACAGGGATCACTCGCGAGAGGGACGCGCACTACGCAAGCATGACCAACCAGATAGTGCAGACAGCTCACCAGAGAAACACATGCCACGCAAAACCCACAAAAAAAACCGACCCGCACCACAGATGACAGCCACAGTGATTACGACAGTCACGACGCACGACACCAACATAAATCAAATACCAGGCTAGGACATCGGAATATAAGCGCCTCGCCGAACAGACACCACACCCATGGTGGACGGCGTGAAGGCCGAGCTCAAAAACGCTCACCACACAGGCACGAATCAAGAAGACCACGCACGCCAACACAGAGACACGGGTCACGAGACCAACATAAGAAACACAAGAACAAGCCAAGAGACAGACACGACTCGTCAGATAAAGCGAAACCACGACACAGACAAAGGAAACGCGATAGCAGTGATAGCAGAGACGACTCGAGTGAGCACTCCTCAGAAACCGACGCCACCGATGATGACCAACACTCTTTCAACAGTAAAACCCTCAAGCTAATGGACAAAGCGCTCGTGAGGATTCCCTATTTTGATCCACAGAACAAGAATCGAGATATACACATTCACATCGCTATTGTAAGACAGGAGGCTAAGATCCGGGGTCTGGGTAAGTCAGAGGAAAAAGCATGCTTATTGTCAAGAAGCTTACATGAACATGCCAGACCATGGGTAGCCTCCCTGCCACACAGAGTCAAGAACGATTTCAAACAATTAAGCCAGGCAGTAATTAAAAGATTTGGAGAATATTCCACTCTATCTGAAGGGTTGAACGCGGCAAAACTAATGACGCAACGTGCAGACGAAGACCCACGAGATTATCTCCTCCGACTCAAGAGAGCATATTACGCAGGCGATGTAGACAACGCCCAGGAAGAAGGGAAAATATTAAAAGTGATGTTCTTCCTATCACTGAGGCCAGAAATCATGAGAATAGTAGGAATGATGTTAGACCCCGAAACGGCCTCCCTACGCCAGATAGAAAGCAAGGCCCACACGGCCTGGGTGAACGGCCGGAGGACAACCAACATAATCAAAACACATATCGTCACCAAGGATAAAGAAAGCCTCGACCTAGAGGGAAGCGAACCCCCTGAAAACAACAGCAGCATCACACGGGACGAACATGGAAAACCCCAGGAGAGGGCGCCAAACCGACAAGAACCAACACCCACCGGCCAACCACTGAACAATGGATCTAGGGACGAGGCAAGAGTAAGCTGGCACCCGCGACAACCACCACCAGGGAATGCCGACACAAGCGAATCCTGGAACAACCACGGGGGGTGGAGAGCGAACGATGGACCACCCAAACCCCGGGGAGGCCGACGCCCACCAAACCAATCACCATACCGCCTCCCACTGCCGTCTCCACTAGCCATAGAGCATAGACCATCACCAACCAACTGGAATCGATATGCTCACCACATCCGGATGGAAAGGGAACCCCTAGAGAACAGGAAGACTCCCATGCAAACAACAAAGGCAAGGACATCAACAGAACACATGCAGGAAGAGGACGCACCCAACGCAAAGATAGCCCAAGTGAACATCGGAAGCTCAAGAAACCCCGAAGCAGCCACTGAGGTGATACCCGAGGGTAGAGGTCACCATCTGGGAGAACTAATTCCTGTAGGACCGGGCGGACGAGTCCACTTGGAAGTAAGACTGCAAGACACTCTGACCAGCCAGGGCCTGTGTGATACCGGAGCAGAAATATCAATGATTTCCGATCACCTATTTGGTGAACTCCAGACTGCCCTCCAGCGGAAAAATGAAGCACTACAGATGATGCCAAGTAAGCTTACCTATTCAGGATGCGAAGGGACCCACATGCGACCTTTGGGCAAAGTCATGATGAAGCTCACGTTCAACGGGATCAACATGAACCATCCACTATATGTCGTACAATACCCAGGAAAAGAGCTGATTATTGGGATCGAACTACTGAATCGGCTAAAACCCATTGTGAACCTTGGATCCCGACAAATCTGGGCACAATCAATACCGGAATGGCCTAGAGATCCAGAGGACGAAGAAGAAGAACGAAGCCCCACAGGAACCCAAGTGCTAGCACAAGAACTCAACGACCTGCCACCGACAATCAAAGACAAAAATAAGATTCCGGCTGAAATACGTACCACTCAACTGATAACCAACGAACGGGAAAAGGACCTTAATGAAGCCGACCTACGGCCGGTTTTTCCGAAGGACCATCACTCCAGAGAATATCGACAGCCCACTAGTGGCCAAACAAGTGAACAGGAAACAAAGGGAGAGCCCAAGGGCAAGAGCTCACCCCCTTCGAGTGAAGCAACGGCGATCCAACCACCACTAACACAAAGAAAACACCAAACTGAGCCGCCCGAAACCACGAAGGCCCTAGATCCAAACCAAGAAAAAAGAGTCCTTACAATAGAAGAACAAATAGAGCAACAAATTGAAGCAGCAGACGCCCTAGAGAGCGACACTCAACGAGACGAGCTACGACAACTGCTCCAAAAATACAACTCCCTGTTCTCCAAAGACTCCTATGATTGTGGCAAAACCGACCTACATGTGGTATCCATTCCCACACTGGAGGGAGCACCAGCGGTATACGTGAAACAATACAAGATTCCACTGGCCGCCTATGAATCGATCCAAGAAACCCTGGAGAACCTACTCAAAAAGAACATAATCCGGGAATGCAACTCGACCTACAACTCGCCCATTTGGCCAGTACTAAAACCCACGGGAAAATGGAGACTCACCATCGACTACCGGCAACTCAATAAAACAGTTCCCCTATCTCGATGGCCAATGGCAGAAATCGACCACGGTCTAAACCAAATAAAAGGCGCAAAGGTACTCACCACAATGGACCTAGCAAATGGCTTCTGGACCATGCCAGTAAAAGAAACCGATCAATACAAGTTGGCCTTCACCTTCGACGGAATACAGTATACTTGGAATCGCTGCCCGTTCGGATACTCGAACTCACCTGCAGACTTCAACATATTCCTACACAAGGTGATGGGCGACGCAAAAGAGCGAGGCACCATCGTCTACGTCGACGACATACTAGTCAAGGGCTCCTCATGGCAAGAACATCTCAAGAGCCTCCAACATACCCTTGAACAACTAAAGGAAGCAGGAGCAAAAATCTCAATACAAAAAGGGCAGTGGGCACGAAAAAGGGTTGACTATCTTGGGTTTCAGATTGGCACTGAGGGATTGCTACCACAAACAAACAGAATTGAAGCCCTCCTCACACTCAAGTCGCCCAACACAGTCCCGACCCTCCGGAGTTTCTTGGGAATCTGCAACTACCTCCGACAGTTCGTGGACGACTATGCAGGGATCACTCGACCCTTAGTCAAACTACTACAAAAGGACGAGCCATGGGAGTGGGGACCAGAACAGGAAGCTGCAGAAAAAGAATTGAAACAACAGATCACAAGAGCATCCTGCCTAGCCTATCCCGAGAAAGGAAAGGAATACTACCTAGAGACTGCCTACTCAGACCACAGTATCAGCTCAGTACTGTACCAGAGACCAGAGGCAGAGAAACAAATTATTGCCTATGCCAGTAAAGCACTCAGGGGAGTAGAGACAAAGTTCTCCGAATGTGAGAAGGCAATATTCGGAAACATCTGGGCTATACAACATTTTCGGAACTTGATGAATGGGGAAAAGATCATCTTGGAAACAAATCATGAATCCTTAGCATATCTCAACAGCAAGAAGATTCGGGAGGGCCGCGTGACCAGCAGCCGAATAGCCAATTGGGCACTGACCCTCCAAGGTTTACCAATCACAGTAAAATACGCGAAAAATAAGAAAAGCCCAGTAGCCCAAGGACTTGCCGATCTACATGATTGCACCCTAGACAGCGTAGGAGCACATGACGTAGGGGTACCTCCCGAGGACAGCCGGCACCTTCCCTTTGACAAAGAAACATGTGCCAACATACCAAGGGTGTACATCGATGGATGCGCCAAAATGAAAGAAAACAAGCTCCACGCTGGAGCAGGAATCATGTGGGAATCCGGACCACTCACAGGCATCCAAGAGGGGTTCCAGCTGGGACCGAAGTCAAACCAGTATGCAGAGCTGGCTGGGGTACACATTGCCCTCCAAATGGCAGCCGATAACAAGATACAGACCATGGTGGTGTGCACCGATTCTGACTACGTACAATACAGCTTCCTAAACCACCTACCCATATGGAGGAAAAATGGCATGAAGAACCATAGGAATAGACCGATCCACCATCGAGAACTGTTCGAGGCCATAGACACTATGATCCAGCAGAACGACATGAAGATATTTTGGAGGAAAGTAAAAGGGCACTCCAAGATACCAGGCCAGGAGAAGGCGGGGAACGACCGAGCAGACGCCCTAGCAAAACTAGGAAGCCTGGAAGGCACCCCATGGAAGCTAGAAGACCAACCCAAACCTAACAGACTAGAAGAGCCGACGAACTCGGACTCTGTCGTTATAGGGTTGGTCACAAGAAGCGGAAAGAACTCAGCAGAAACTGGGACCAGAGCTCACTTGAGCAATACACAGCCTCCCGAAGACCTGATCAGGATGCAACAAGAGGACGAAACAATAAAGACGCTAGCCGACCATATCCAGGATCCGACAGGAAAACCAATCACGACAGACAACCTGGACAACAACAAGGAACTCGAGACCATGCATAACCAAGTCAGAAGATTTTCAATGCGGAAAGGGCTACTGGTATACACAAACGAAAAAGACGGAAAAACCAGATGGGTAATTCCTTCGCAATATCGGGACACAATGCTACAACACGCCCACGATGAACCATGTAGCGGACATCGGTGCGAGATGAACACAGGACAGATGTTGCGACAGGTGGTCTACTGGCCCAAAATGGGTGAAGACGTACACAAGCATGTGTCCAACTGCCTCGTGTGTTGCAAATACCAGCCAACGAACTCACAACACCGAGCACCCCTACAGAAAAGGGGAACAGACTTCCCTTGGTCTAACCTACAAATCGACTGGATATGACCTGTCAACAGATCAACTAAAGGAAACAAATACATGCTGACTGTAACCTGTGCCTTTTCCAAGTGGGTGGAGTGCTTACCAGCCCCCAACAACACCGCGGAGACGACAGCTACCCTACTGGTCAACCAGATATTCAGTAGATGGGGCCTACCGTCAACCATCGATTCTGACAAAGTAAGCCACTTCACAGCCGATGTAATTGCAGAAGTGTGGAAGACATTGGGAGTAAAAAGACAACTACATGTCGCATACCACCCACAATCCTCAGGACAGGTGGAAAGAGCCAACAGGACCATTGTGAGCCTCCTAAAAAAATATGTGTCCACTACCGGACGCGACTGGGACACAAAACTACCCCTAGTATTGATGGCCATTAGAGCCACCCCCAACCGGGCGACAGGCAAGACACCCTTCGAGATCATGACCGGAAGACAGATGACCCTTCCAGTACACCTGCTATACGTTCCAGCGGAGGACGAGGTCACTACGGCAATGACACCGACGGAATACATAACCGGATTGAACAGCCACCTACAGAACACGTTCGCGATGGTCAGAGACAAATTGCAAGCCGAGGCTCAAGGGAGCAAAGCATACTACGACCAAAAAGCTAGCCATGCAGAATATCAGCTAGGAGATCAGGTGTTGTACCTCAATTACGAGAAAAGAAAACAAAAATGCAGGAAATTCCTCCCTTCCTGGACAGGACCATACGAGATTGTTGACAAAATATCCCCAGTCGTGTACCAATTAAAAATTACAAAGACAGGGAGGGAGCAGCAATACAAGTGGGTACACATCAACCAAATCAAGTTGTACCCTGTGCAGATGGAACCAGGGAAGTAAATGTAACGGTACAATAAGGGGGGGAAGAAACTAAGGAGTGGGGATATCACATTAAAACCACGTATAAATGTTTTCCAGGAAATGGCAGCCCTCCTGCTCATGCTCCTGCTAACGTGCATCGCCAAGCTAGAAGGCAGCCAAGACCTACTCAAGCCAGGACCAGAATCCGGGGTGATGCTGAGAGACTCTTCCGGTTTCCTAGTAACTGAAACAAAAATAGTAACCCAACAAGTCTATGTTTCATTAGAACCTGCCATGACAGTAGAGAGACATTTCGGGAAGTTACCATCCTCGGCCACCGCAGAAACCCGAATTTGGTACCATGGCTTCCTAAAATACAGCGAACTAAATATCAGAACGATCCTGGAGCAATTACAGAGAACCATGATACTTCCCCCCGCCACGTTCGACACCACACGGACCAAGAGGTCTATCGGCCTGGGAGTGGCCTTCGGAGTCCTGTCCGGCTTTAGCTCCTTAATCACATTAGGAGTATCTATATCCAACGCCGTGAAAATTGGACACCTCACGCAAGGCATCGAAAACCTACAGCTCGATATGCATCAAATCCGCCTACAAATCCATCACCAACGAGAAAACTTGATCGAAATGGGTTCCACCCTTAGAGACACCATAGTTCTGGTCAACCTACATTCAGCCATGTTGAACTTAACCATCCAAGAACTGGGGCGTACACTTCGAGAACTATACGACGACGAAAATCTTCGACAACCAATCCAATGGGTAATCCAGGACTTATTGCGTAGCATCAGCGGAAGCATCAGTGATCTAATCCAAGGTCAAATCCCCTCATATCTGGTAACTCCGACGATGATACAAAACGTGCTACAAACAGCCTCCCTAGAAAGAATCAGTCCAACACAAGTACAAATTGCATTTAACATGGGTACAGCCACACCTATATATGTGAACCCCCAAACCAGACAACTGGCGTTCCTGTTAAACTTGCCACTAGTCAAACCCGAACAGGTATACCGATTACGAACAGTATTAAACGTGGGTACATGGAGAAATGACATTTACTCCAAGATGGAGACACCCTCCGTAATAGCCTACCAAGAAGAAAGCCCTCTTAAATACCTAGTGCCCGACCTAACCATGTGCCAAATAATGAAAGACGTCAATTGGCTCTGCCTAGGCAAACCCTTCCTAATCAATACAGCTCAAATAATGTGCGGCCTGGCGACCCAAAGCTCCAGAGAGACCTGCAAGTTCAAACTAAGTAAACCTAAAGAAAGAACCGAAACAGTGGCCATGATAGCTGATGCCCAGTGGCTAGTCAGCACGCCTCTGGATACAGCAACCATTTCCACCGATCGACATTCCGTTACCATGAAAGTTCTGATACCAAGCCCTGTCGTGCTCGTCACGGTACCAAAAGGAACGTTCGTACACATAGGGGATAAAGTATTATATAATTTAGACAAAGGCCTACATCAAGCAGATGTAGAAACAGTAAACATATTCAGGAGCCACAAGTTTGAAATAAGCAACGCCCTGTCGAACCTATTAAACAGCAAAGAATTCCACACCGTGAGACTAGCCATCAGTGATTCAGAAATTAACGTAACTGACCTCACCTGGGCAACCGATGAATTCGGACACCAGCGGAATCAACAGATGGGACTGGGGATCACCGGAGCAACTGGAATGATCATACTAGCCATGGCTATCCTAACCCTAGCATACCACGTGTCCAAGATGAATGCCAAGCTTAAAAGACTAATCGCAGGCACAAAGCACATACCGTTCGAGCCCAGGAACAAAGGAGGAACCAAGGCCTAAAAAAAAAAAAAACAGGAAAGGGGGGAGGGCATGTCAACTGAC
Organism: Lethenteron reissneri; assembly: GCF_015708825.2. Classification (NCBI taxonomy): domain Eukaryota; kingdom Metazoa; phylum Chordata; class Hyperoartia; order Petromyzontiformes; family Petromyzontidae; genus Lethenteron; species Lethenteron reissneri. The sequence goes on along the minus strand of NC_083843.1, from coordinate 7,776,893 downwards.
AGAAGCCACAGTAACCGCAAGTAGAATGTACTTTTTTTTTCCTCCCTCTTCCTTACTTTTCTTAGCTTATTTCAAATATAACCATGTTAAGACTGTGATACTTGCGCGCGCGTTGTAAGAAATAACCGCTGGAACCACTACCTAGCGTTTCCCAGGATTTAACAAAAACAAAAAAAATCATATCCGCCGTAGTTATGATGTATGAGAACCGATGTAACGTAATATCGATGTTTAACGTTTTGTTTTATTTTCTTTGCTCAATTCAAATGTAACCATGTTAAGATTGTGATACATACGCGCGTGGTAAGGAATAACCGCCGAGAGTGAGGGCGGCTTATGGATTCATAACACAAAAAAAAGGGCATTTACTTTGTTTGAAAATTCGCCAGTGGCCAAATCGACCCGTGATAATTTTCAAAAGGGCGGATTGTTGTGTCTATACCCTTTTTTTTATTAAGAACAAAAAAAAAATTATATATATATTTTTTAATATATATATATTTTTTAATTAAACAATGAAAACAACTCACTTCTCCTCACAAGCACACCAGGAATCCATGAAACACGGAGGGCGGTTAAAATGATAAGAATTCAGTCACAGAGAGGTCATAGACATCCAGATGGACAAAAAGATGTATGGACTAGCCTCCTAAGACATCTGGAGCTGTACAGATAAGGTGCAGAGTAAATAACGGTTGCAACTCGCGTTTTCTTAACGTTTTCCTTACCGAAAAGTAGAAACTTAACAAAGATAATTAACCAACAAACAATAATATTTTTATTATTAGTATATGTTTCCTACCTACACGACCTTCCTAAAAACTAAAGAGTACGAATTCCAGAAAGCTTAAGTGGAAACAGTTACACTTAACCTCAGGACATTAAAATATAACTCAGAATAAAACACCAATCTCTGAAAAACTAAACTTGGCGAAGCCCCAAAATAATAATGTGACGAGGATCATTACGAATATTCATTAAACATAGACGAATGATAACCACGATACTAAGACCGAAGGAACTCATAAAATATAATTCAAGAATAAATGTAACACACAGGACCACATAAATGTATTGCAAACATCTCCTCAGCCACCTTTGTCTTCCAGCGGGGTCTGGCAAGCAAAGAGGGAGCAAAAAGGTCACAGGGGGGAATCGGTGCCTGACATTCCAAAGATATCTGTTTTTTTTCTTCTGTTTGTTTTCTCTCGCAAGAGACGCGGAGAGAGGAGAGGGTGCTCGCGCTTTGGAGTTAAGCACGGCCGTCTTTGTCTCCCCGCAGCACAAACAGATGGCCCATGAATGCTTGGAGGGTTAGGAAAGGTCGCGAGGAGGGGTCGCGGGGGTGCCTGCTTCTTCTCGCTCTGTTTTTTGTTTGTTTTCTCTCGCAAGAGACGCGGAGAGAGGAGAGGGTGCTCACGTTGAGTTAAACACGGCCGTCTTTGTCTCCCCGCAGCACGGACAGCAAGATTTGCACATGCGAGCAAATAACATTCCCCACCCCCCCTTCCAGAATGATTACACAGCTGTGTCTTTACTAATAAACACGCACACGACACACGAAACACACGGACGCAGATGTGTTCAACCCACAGAAAGATATATGATGGCCTTCGAACAACTCGGGAAGACTGAGTGGATTTTTTTCAATATAAGCCGGGGAAAAATCAATTCAACTCAGATCGTCAGGGGCTCAGGCCCCCACCACAGATCGTACGGGGCGTCGGCCCCATCTTCTCTCGTCACCGCCAACGAAGAAGCTCTCGTCATCCAGAAGGACGAGGCTCGCGGGGTGGCGACGTGCTTCGCCAAGCCAAAGTGCTCGCCTGCCGCACACGAGAGTACGAGCCTCAACCCCCTTGCCGTGCCGCCACGCCGAGGTGCTCGCCTGCCGCGCATGAGTGTACGAGCCTCAACCCCCTTGTCGTGCCGCCACGCCGAGGTGCTCACCTGCTGCACACGAGTGTACGAGCCCAGCTCCCTTGCCGTGCCGCCACGCCGAGGTGCTCGCCTACCCGCGCCGTCAGTCATCGTACGGGGTCAGCCGAGGGAGGAGTCGGAAAGCGAGCCACTCACCCGCTCACTGCAGCTGCGCAAGCCAGAGGGTTCTTCTCCGAAAGTCGTTCATACCCACAACTTCCCCCCACCAATAGACCCACACACACACGCATCGACGCCCCACTCACCTGTGAGACTATCCTATCTATTTCACCCTTACCATCGTATCAACCCTAGTCAATGATCAGAAGACTGATTATCAACTACATGAACCATCAGCTGGCCATGAGGAATCGCGGCCCATTGAGTGATTAAGAGTCCGTCGGTTATAAGAGTGAGGTTATTTTCCTTGCCTTTTTCTTTTGTCCCGTTCATCGCATAGGCGATCAATAGATTCGTCGAGGCAAACTCAAACTCTCGGAATCCTCATTACGAATCGACCCATATATAGAGAGAGAATATCTTGTCAAATCGGTTTTTTTTGTCAGAGAATCTCGCTGAGGAATTAATCAAAGCAGAGCCAATACTCCCTCTCACAACACGCATCCACCCACCCTTGTCTCAAACATTTCGTTAAAAAGGATTTTATACTTGCCGATGAATCTATTGACATATACTTTAGCCTCTGGGATATAATAAGTTGCTTTTATTGCCTTCATACAAATCGTCGCATGTCCGTTTTAAAACTCCGCCAGTCGCCGGTTGTGCTCGATACATTGGGGAACTACTGAGATGCCTGGTGGAAAGGTAGAAGTTACGATTGTTAGGAGGGTTTTTAGTCATTCGGTTCGTTAAATGCATAATGTCGCAAATGCACAATTGTTTATTCATTCATATTAGTTAATGCATAATCTCGCAAATGCATAAGAGTTTTGAGTTATTCAATTTAGCTAAATGCATAGTCTCGCAAATGCATAAGTGTTTATTCATTCATTTTAGTCAAATGCATATTCTCGCAAATGCATAAGTGTTTATTCATTCATTTTAGTCAAATGCATAATCTCGTAATTGCATAAGAGTTTTGGTTATTCATATTAGTCGAATGCATAATCTCGCAAATGCATAAGAGTTTGGTTATTCAATTGAGTTAAATGCATAGTCTCGCAAATGAAGAAGTATTTTTAGTTATCCATTTTCGTCAATTGCATAATCTTGCTCATGAATTATTGACGCATGTTTGACCTGCATGATAGAATGTCACATGCTTGTTAGAATAAAATTGTTATCACAGAAGCGACTCGAGTGTTCCTTCCAAGTCCATGCAAAACTATCTTATTCTTGATAACTGTATCCTGTGATGAGATCTGAAACTGGAGACCTAAAATAACATAAACACACTAAGATAATCGGTAAATGTTTAATCGATGATAATCGTGTTATCCTGATTGATATAACTCTGGATAAACGAAACCAAGCCTAATTATCACAACTGCACACATTAACATAATCGCAAGCATCCGCATACATTACTACGATTATCTCCGTGATTATCAGAATTTGTGCATATAATTACACACATTATCATAATTTGTGCATGTTAATACACGCATTAACATAATTTATGCGATTTGCGCATTTTTCGGAAAATTATTAATTTTTATTATTTTTATCAAAATTTCATAATTCCAACACATACAACAGTTGTACCTGCACAACACCGCCAACGATGCATCGCCAAATAATGTTCCCATCTCGACCAGGAGGCAGCAATTACCAACCCACCCCAGCTGCATTGTCGATGTTCGACGCACGGCTGTCAAACCACGACTCTACAATGCTGGACTTTGGTCCAAATTAATCGAATAATCAAACTCTGAATGCGTTTGTGTTCATGCTTGGCATTGATAATAGGGCTTAAACCATCAACTCGTTTCACCGGAGAACCGCGTTTAATCACAGGCGACTGCTTGGAATCGAAAGCCCGCATCTCAGGATGTGTTATTAATTAAATCCTTTATATTAAGTTCGCGTGCTGGCTTGCTTGCTTAGGACCGTGCAAATCTTTCGGTCGTTTTTTAACCCACTTCCCGTGATCCAATCGAGCTGACATTTTCCACACAGACTCGTTGTGCCAGACAATTATTGTTCGTGAAAAATTCCCAAAATTTTACACTTTTTAGGCAAAAAACATTTATTTTACATATATTCAAATATAACGCATTCATGGCTTTGGCTGAACATCACAGTGCAAGAGCCCAGAGCGTAACCCCTCCACAGGCCGTGGTGGAGTAGCGCAGTTAGTATCGCCCTCGCTTCCCATGCCAAAGGTCGCGGGATCGATCCCCGCGTCCTCCACAGGCGAATATATTTTTAAATCCTTTATATTAAGTTCGCTTGCTTGCTTAGGACCATGCAAATCTTTCGCTCGTTTTTTAACCCACTTCCCGTGATCCAATCGAGCTGACATTTTCCACACAGACTCGTTGTGTGTGACAATTAATTTTCGTGAATTTTTTTTTCCAAAATTTTACACTGTTTAGGGAAAACTAATTAAATATTTAATTACCAATTGCTTAATACTGGCAGACAATCATCTGACCCATAGATTGCAGCCATCTCAAGCCAAAGGACGAGACAACTCTAGCCGCCACGCATATAAAGGATTTAGAGTGAAAAACTTTGTTTTTACGGGTTTACTTGTTTTTACGATTGTGATCATGTTTTTCCAAAGTCCATTGTTGGCACTGGTTAAAGTCAACGGCGCGAATCTACAGGTACATCTAGACAGGTTTGTGTGATGTGGGGCTTGTTTTTACATTCCTTAAACATCTGAGCACATTCCATGGGGTGCCTCGTGAGGTTTGTAACCCCGTGTAAAGTATTTTAAAATCATTGGTTCTTGTCTGTGAGCCTTGGTTTAAAAAAAATACTGTATTCACCACTCACCATCCACACACTACTCACCATCGACACACTACTCACCATCCACACAAACTATTCAACACACACACACACTACTCACCAGCCGCCATCCACAAGGGAGAACATCTCCACCAGGAATAAACCCGTTTCGCAGATATTCCGAAGGAGAGAATGAGACCAAGAAAGAACTGCAAAGCGTAAACACAGATCCTCGCAGAAGGAAGAGGCAATGACACAAAAGTGAAAAAGGCAGCGCCAACCGACTGGCCCTCGCCTTAAATGGACTCGCTCCTACCTACATCTATGACCTCCTTCAGCCACGAATATTCCATCATGATCGTCAAGATCCTCAGCTTGTGCATTCCTCACCGTCCCACGGTCTCTAGGCTACACACGTGGGGGGTGACGGTGCCTTGGCAATCGCGGCACCTAAACTCTGCAACTCGTTCCCCTTCGAGGTCAAGGGGACTTCCGAGACACTGCTCATCTTCACATCTCCACTAAAGCCATCTCTGTTTAAAATGGCTTTCTCCCTTTAGTGATGTTCAAATGTCCTTCTCACTTCTTTCATTGGGTGATGTTCACTCATTTCCATCTCGCCATGCATATCACCATAAGAGCAATTGTTTATGGGCTCTTTGTAAAAGGGAATTATTTAATTATTATCAAATTAGGACCATTAAATCACAATTCAATTATTATTAAATAATTAATAAAATATCCTTAGTAGATTATAAAAAGTGTAATAAAGGACTCGACCCTGGTTCTGTCTCCGTGTCCTTTATTTAAGTTCGCGTTCTCTCTTCCCACACGGCTCTCCTCCTGAGACTCTCTGCTTGGCAGCTCCACAGCTGCCCTCGCTCCCGTAGCCTTCCGCGCTCCTGCAGCTCCGCTGCAGGCTCTTGGTGCAGCCCTCCGGCTGCTCTCACAGCAGCTCCACCGCTGCTCCCCGTTCCTCCGTGTGTGGCGATCTCGCCACCTCCCAACCTCAGCCCTGCGTGGCCTCTGTGGCGATCTCGCCATCTCCAACCTCAGCCCTGCGTGGCCTCTGTGGCGATCTCGCCATCTCCAACCTCAGCCCTGCGTGGCCTCTGTGGCGATCTCGCCATCTCCAACCTCAATCCCCAACTCTCTCTTCCACCCCGCTGGCTGGCGCCGTCATGAGCCCCTCAGCCACCAGGCTGAGGCACGGCGACCACCCAACGTGTTCACCACTCTTCACTCCCCCGACTGACCCAGATGGCTTCCTGTCTCCCCGCTATAACTTCTCCCCCACGTGACCCTGACTCCTCCCTCTCGGATCGTCATATCCGCCCCGCCCATTTACGCCCGCATTACACCACCCTCCCCCGTAGAGAAAATTCCAGCCGTCCTCGGCTGAAACAGAACAAAATAATGCGGGCGAAGGCATCACAATCAGGAGTCCCCCAGCCACAACGGAGATTATAAGAACAACAACACAAGTAACGAAAGGGGAGGTATCAGGAACTGGAACAGAACACCGGCCTGTCCTCCAGTTAGCACACCAGGTAACACCCAGTGTGGCAGGCACTGAAGATCTGTGACGAGAAGGAGAATCCAATCCCCTGAGGCACAGCACAACAACGCACATCCACATGTCGTACACGACAGCCACCCGGCCCCAGGGTAGTGGAGATGATGTAAATCCGGCCCGCTTAAGAAAACCCCCATAAATACCCAAAATAGACGCGATGGATGCCCCAGTATTTACATTTTAACACAATATTATTTACACGTGACAACAACAACAAAATTTCCTGCTCTTGCCCACCAGCAATCCTCCTTTGAGGACCAGCACAGACATTGCACGTACACAGCATGTACCCACGGTCACTCTCAGCAAAGCCCCCAGTCGCACACCCTCGCGTGGAGAGAGCCACGCTCCCCAGCGGTAACGTTTAACTCGCCCTAACCCCCACCGTGGTCGTCAAACCACAGCAACATCCACTGACCATACTCTCGGCTAGTGCAATTTCGGGGATGAGCAGCAACTCGGCCATGCTCCTCCCTTACTATCCCATCAGCGATGGACACACACCAGCCTCGTATAGTCTGATGCTTTATAGCCCAGGGAAGGTTCACCCCCGGCAATGCCAGACCCCATGGACTCCCCCCACGGGGCAATGTTCTCTTATAGAGACAATAACACCCTAACCCAGATCCCGTGAGCCCCCGGCACACCAGGTTCAGTCTGCCACCGCACAACTGAACCATGACTCCCCGAGCCATATGAGCACATGGCCCATTAGTTTAAGACATACCACGGAGGTTTCGCCTCCGGGCTGTCAGGTCAGCCATCAGCCATAGGCCGATGTGACCACAACTCGTGCATCACCCAATCAACAATGGCAGGCATAAAAGATGGAATATTTGCCCCACCGAGGTTTTTCCCCGCGCGCTCAAAATAGCGGCCCCCTTTGCCAAGCGCGTTCTCGCAATAACTCGCGCGCACTCAAAATGGCGGCCCTTTGCGCAAAGCGCATCGTCGCCATATCCCGCGTGCGCGCAAAATGGCGGCCCAACGTGCGAACACGTGGCCAGTTTTCTCCGTGCGTGCACCCCAGCTGCCCTTTGCTGGGGGTCACAAGACGCATCCCCCGTCACGTTATAACAACCCCACCAACGATAGACGCACAGCCCCAGCTTGCTGCGCACAGCAGTCATCTCGTGGAAATTTTAACCAATATTTTACCAAAACACATTGGTTACACACACCAACCCGCAAGCAACTCCTGGCTGCATGCAATCAACCGAATGAGCGACGCCATTTGGCGCCAATTTACGGTCCCATAACCCTTAACATCTGAGCCACCCACAACGGCGTCATCGCGCACCCTCATTTTCAAAAAGCTCAATTACCCCTATAATATACACGCAATCTCGTGTGCACAACACCCATACAACCACATTTTTGGGTCCCCCTCTATAATATACACGCAATCTCGTGTGCACAACACCCATACAACCAAATTTTTGGGTCCCCCTCTATAATATACACGCAATCTCGTGTGCACAACACCCATACAACCACATTTTTGGGTCCCCCTCGAATTTGTTACCAATTTCTAACAGGTACACACAAATAATAACAATCCCAATTCCAATAGTCAACCACTGCATCGCACCCCATAACCGTACAGAACGGTGTAACAGCATGCTGTTAGCATATCGCGATCACACGCGTACATTTAAGCACAATAGCAAGCAGATCTGCAGGCAACCAACACACCATTAATCCTGTCGTAACTTTGCAGCAACAACACAATTATTCTCTCTCTTGCAACAACCGCATCGCACACAGCACCTCGCAGCACAATACACCAAAAAATATATATATATTTTTTAAATTAAGCCCGTCGCGCACGGTAACCCACGAGATGGTACAGCACAGGATACCCGACGCTCCCAAGTTAATAATTAACTTCACCATCAAGATAACAACTCCAAGCCGCAGCGCACACACACTATTTGACACTCAGCAAACACAGCAGACTCTCCGTCCATCCTCAACACACACACATACACACTAATTGACACCGAGCAACAACAAATAGCGCGTTCATCCAGAACACACACACACACAGCCCGAACCATGCTCCACACGGCCGAGACATGCAAAAATCGCCCCCCCGGCACACGCTAGATGGGTGAGGTGTGTGTTAAGGCCGGGTGCGTATCGTTACGACTCGCCCGGGGCTGCAGCAAGCAGAGGACGCAGGGTGGTAACTTGAGACGCCTCGCAGAACTCGTTCGGCGACTTGACTGCTCCTGCGTGGCCTCTGTGGCGATCTCGCCATCTCCAACCTCAGCCCTGCGTGGCCTCTGTGGCGATCTCGCCATCTCCAACCTCAGCCCTGCGTGGCCTCTGTGGCGATCTCGCCATCTCCAACCTCAATCCCCAACTCTCTCTTCCACCCCGCTGGCTGGCACCGTCATGAGCCCCTCAGCCACCAGGCTGAGGCACGGCGACCACCCAACGTGTTCACCACCCTTCACTCCCCCGATTGACCCAGATGGCTTCCTGTCTCCCCGCTATAACTTCTCCCCCACGTGACCCTGACTCCTCCCTCTCGGATCGTCATATCCGCCCCGCCCATTTACACCCGCATTACAAAAGCATTAGTACAGTATTATTTATTTATTATTCAATATCTTTTTTTATTAACGCTATTAAATTTGGAGCATTAAGTTATAATTTTAATCAGTATTACAACATTATTTAATCATCATTATTCATCATTAAAAAAGAATGATTAAATTGTTATCATTAAATAATAATCATTCAATAATTCTAAAATTATTACGATTAAATTATTAATATTTGACGGTCATGCCATTCGGTTCAGGGCACGGGGTCTGCAACCTGCGGCTACGGAGCGGCGTGCGGCTCTCTGAAGGACGGATGCTCCGTGAGACGTTTTTATTTATCACGGACCCCAACCACCAGCACCGACTCTCCTCCTCACACCACGTTGCATTGCGGCTCTTGAAATAATTAGTTGTTTGGTTTTTATTTTACTTACGGGTTTGTTAAAAAACAAAGAAAAAATGTCTCTCCTTGTTATTTTGCTTTCTGAACCCCCTGGTTTAAGGGAATCGTTTTTTTTAAACCTTGAATACGAACTAACAGCTGTGTGGTTTGCTGGGCAAAACGCACAGCCTCAACCTAGCCGGAATGTTTTGTTTACGTGACAAACCTTTCTCATTGATTGTGTCGAGTGGTGGCGGGTTTAACGACACTTTTATATTTACGCAATTAACCTAAAAACACGTTTTATGGATAATATTGGTCGCGAAATCCTACTTATAATTTGAAATCTTAAATAAGAATTTACACAGTGCGGCTGACAGTGGAAAAACACAGCCTCACCCAATCTGGTGTACAGTCTGTAGGACAAACCATCACCTTTTTCGTGGTTACCATGGGGTTTTGGTAAAAATATATCAATTGCGACTCTTTAACCTTTCATCGGATAACCACGTTTAATCACAGGCGACAGCTTGGAATCGAATGCCCGCATCTTAGGATGTGTTATTTTTACGATTGTGATCATGTTCTTGCAAAGTCCATTGTTGGCACTGGTTAAAACCAACGGCGCGAATCTACAGGTACATCTCGACAGGTTTGTGTGATGCGGGGCTTGTTTTTACAATCCTTAAACATCTGAGCACATTCCATTGGGTGTCTCGTGAGGTTTGTAACCCCATGTAAAGTAATTAACAATTCTTGTTTCTTGTCTGTGAACCTTGATACAAAATATTCACCACTCATCTACACACTACTCACCACCCTATATCCACACACACTACTCACCATCTCATATGCGCACACTACTCACCACCCCATATCCACACACACTACTCACCACCCACCATCCACACACATTACTCACCACTCACCATCCACACACACACACTACTCACCACCCACCATCAACACACATTACTCACCACCCACCATCCACACACACTACTCACCACTCACCATCCACACACCACTCACCATCCACACACACTACTCACCAGCCGCCATCCACAAGGGAGAACATCTCCCCCAACAATAAACCCGTTTTACAGATTTCAGAAGGAGAGAATGAGACCAAGAAAGAACTGCAAAGCGTAAACACAGATTCTCGCAGAAGGAAAAGGCAATGACACAAACGTGCAAAAGGCAGCTCCAACCAACTCGCCCTCGCATTAAATTGACTCGCTTCTCCCTCCATTCATGACCTCCTTCAGCCACGAATATTCCATCAAGATCGTCAAGATCCTCAGATTGTGCATTCCTCACTGTCCCACGGTCTCTAGGCTACACACGTGGGGGGTGACGGTGCCTTGGCAATCGCGGCACCTAAACTCTGCAACTCGTTGCCCTTGGAGGTCAAGGGGACTTCCGAGACACTGCTCATCTTCACATCTCCACTAAAGCTGTTTGTTTAAAATGGCTTTCTCCCTTTCGTGGTGTTCAAATCTCCTTCTCACTTCTTTCCTTGGGTGATGTTCACTATTTTCTGCATTACCATGCATAGCACCCCGAGAGCGATTGTTTGAGGGCGTTTTTTAAATGTTAATTATTATTATATTACCATTACGCAAGCAGCCGTCTTCAGGTGACGGCTGCTTGCGTTGTAGCCGAAACGTCGTGAAAATTATTTTATTATGTTTTATTTTTATTATTTTATTACTTCCCTTCTACGTGACTTTACCGAAAGAACCAACAAGAGTAATGTATTATTTAATTATTATTCAGGTGTCAGTATTAAACCGTTATTTAATTATAATTAAGTTAGTAATACATAAAAAATCGCTCAATCATTATTTTATTATTATCCATTTCCAATTACATAATAATGAATTTATTATTACTTGACGTCACGCCAGTTGGTTCAGGGCACAGGGTCGGCAACCTGTGGCTCCAGAGCGGCGTGTGGCTCTTTGAGGGACCGCTGCTTCGTGAGACGTTTTTATTTATCAAGGACCACCACCACCAGCACCGTCTCTCGTACTCACCACGTTTTTATTTATGAAGGACCACCACCACTGTGTCTCGTATTCACACCGCGTTCTTGTTTATCAATGACCACCACCGTCTCTCGTACTCGCACCACGTTGCATTGCGGCTCTTGAAATATTGATTTGTTTGGTTTCTATTTTACTTACGGTTTCGGGGAATCTTTTTTTGTAAACCTTGAATACGAACTAACAGCTGTGTGGTTTGCTGGGCACAACGCACAGCCTCACTCTAGCGGAAATTTTTTTTGTTTACGTGACAAACCTTATTCATTGGTTGTGGCGGGTGGTGGCGGGTTTAACGACACTTTAATATTTACGCGATCTAACCCAAAAACACGTTTAATGAATAATATTGGTCGCGACAGCCTACTTATAATTTTAAAGCTTAGATAAGAATTTACACGGTGCGGTTTACAGTAAAAACCGTAGCCTCACCCAATCCGATGTAACCAGTTTGGAGGACAACCCATTACAGTTTCATGGTTGCCGTGGGGTTTTTGTAAAAATATATCAATTGCGACTCTTTAACCTTGACACTGTGTGTGTGAATGTGACGCCACGTCTACACAGGTGAGTATGGGCTGCCGCGTGCGACATTCCAGGGCGCGTTTCGTGGTGTTTATAATTTAGCTGCAGGTGAAGTCAGTTCGTTTCCTTGTTCGTTGTCGCTGCTCTGTCATTTTTTTACATCGCGCTGCGGTGGCTGGAAGATGTTAACTACCTCGCCCGGTATACAGGAGGTCGTCGGTTCGATCCAGACCCTGACACCTGTACATGTACTTGGAGTTTGCTTGTCTCTCTCCCCGTAGTCGCGTGAATTTGTCTCCGGGTTCTCCAATTTTTCCCTCCACACTCAGAAACATGCGTTTAGAGTGTTTGGCGGCTGCGAAACATGTCCACGTAATAAGCCACGTCGTTGAGCTATAAATTGTGGCCAGGTCGCTTCTAAAAAGAGCTATAAACCTCAGTGGGCCTTACCTGGTAAAATAAAAAAAAGGTTTTATAGAATCGTCCAAACTCGGCGATTCCAGGATGTAAAATCTTAACATTAACAATGGGTGATGAATATATATATATATTGTTTAGGTTATGAAGATTCAAATACTCGATGTTTTTAACGCATAATAGGAAAATGTACGGTGAAAGTCGTACAGATAATGAGCTTAAATGAACCACGATGTTTGTTTAGCCAGAGGCTGTTCGCTGTTGTAATGCGTAAGGCCACTCACCTCGGGACCCAACCACTCAATCGCACGCCCTCCCAGCCACCCTTCCTCCAGCCCTGCCTCACCGCCTGCTCGCCCACCCTTTACGCCATCCTCCTGCCCATCTGTCTCCCCTATCACCAAATAACCCCCCCTCACTCAACCTCCACCACCACCACCCACTCACTCGCACCTTCGATTAGCACGAATGGCTACGTACGCTGTGAAATAAGTATAACATACATACTCACACACTCACTCACCCACACACCCACTCACCCACACACTAAACCAATCACCCACCTACACACTCACCCACACTTTCGATTAGCACGGTTGATTAAGTATGGTGTAAAATAAGTTCAACATACATACAACCACCGTCTACTCAGGATAAAACGGTGTCGTTGGAATAAAAAAAAATTGACCAATGAACAGAGGATGCATGAAGCCAGTAGTTAAATATTAGTTGATAAAGGTGGAAGACGATTGCAGACTGTGAAGCTTAAACAAACAGGCCTTTAAAGAAAAATAATGAATTTCGATTTAAAGCTTTCGTGACTCCAGGGATTCATCTTCTTGGTTCTTTCGGTAAAGTCACGTAGAAGGGAAGTAATACAATAATGTTTTATTTTTATTATTTTATTACTTCCCTTCTACGTGACTTTACCAAAAGAACCAAGAAGAAAAATAATGAATAAAGACACAGATGGGAAAAAACTAGTTAAACATTACCATCAGAATGTTTCTTCTTCCACACTGCACGTAGCCAACCGTGCTAATCGGAACTGCAGGGGAATGACAAATTAACACAAAAATCAGTTTTACCTATTACACAGTGCGTGACTGTAACGCCACGTCTACACAGGTGAGCCCAGCCGCCGTGTGGAACATTCCAGGGCGTGTCTCTATAACTTATAACTTAACTGCGGGTGAAGTCAAGTTCATTTCCTTGTTCATCTCCACTGTGTGAGCTGCTCACACAGCGTCTTCTGAACAGAACACACCTCGTCAATGGTAATCAACATCTCACGGTATTATAAACATAACGTATTTTTGTTGAAATATATTCTCTGAGGCACAGTGAGAAACTACTTTGGGTGCATCCTTGGGTCATGGCGAGCGCAGCTCCCGCTCAGAACGTGGACCGTGAGTTGACCTGCTCCATCTGCCTGGATACGTTTGACTGTCCCTCCACGCTCAGCTGCGGCCACTCGTTCTGCCTCCAGTGCCTGGAGGACGCCTGGAAGGAGGCAGGCTCCTACTGTTGCCCGCAGTGCCGCAAGACCTTCCCTCAACGACCCCAGCTGACCAGGAACGTGACGCTCGCCAACCTCATAGAGCAGCTGCGAGTGACTGAGACCATGGCTGCTGCTGCTGCTGGCGGTGTTGTTTTCTGTGACAACTGCCCAGAAGGCAAGACGCTTGCAGTGAAGACCTGCCTCAAGTGTGAGATGTCCTTCTGCAGGAAGCACCTCGCGCCTCACCTGGAGAGAGCGAAGTTGAAGGACCATGTCCTGGTTTCACCAGATGTGAACCCTGAAGAACGCAAGTGCAAGAGGCACAAACAGGAGCTCATATTCTACTGCAAACAAGACGTGAGCCTCGTGTGCACAGTCTGCGCTTTCACTGGAGAACACAGAGGGCATGATGTTGACACGCTGGAGAACGAGCATAAGACACGGAAGGTGAGGCCTGCATGCCAACTGCGAGAACCATTGAGGTGCAGAAAAAAACATGCATTGAGATTATTTGGCAGCTCGACATTTCCACATGATAAACCACTTTGATAGGTTATCATTTGTGGCCATGTCGCTTATAAAAAACAATTAATTGATACCTCGGTAGGCTTTGCCTGGTAGGATGGGGATGGCTTACTCGTATGTGTATGTTATTGGGTGATTTGTTTACCTTTCATGTACTTTGCACTACTATCTGATTTTTTGTATAGTTTGTTGTTTTATCGTGTTTACCCACCCCTACTGGACATTTGTGAAAAAGAGCTTTATGGCTCATCGGATTCAACCAGTATAAATACCTATACTGATTATGATACCTCTACATGAGCTGATAAAACAAATTGTCCACTGGGTATAATTGAAACATCTCATTCAACAAACATCACTGTGGGTTGATTACACTGGTCAACAAATAAAATTCCGGCCTGGACTTTTGCAGCTGTTGTAGACTAATTTCAGGGTGCTGATTCCAAATCTGATCTCAGATTTGCTCTATCACATCTCATTTGTATGCTATCGGCATACCCCATTTTATGCAGATGTAACATCACTATTGTGAATTACCTTTTTGTACATATTTTTCTTATCTTCACAATTAAATTCTTACATGGTAATATGCATTCACTCACATTGATATGCAGTCACTCTCACAACTTTGTGCTACGGCTCATTAAATGTTTGTTTCATTATTATTGTATATTGTATCTTATTCTTGTATGGATGTCTGTTTAGCTATTAATATATGAGCATACATTTGCTGTTGTTATTGAAAATGCAATATTTGATATCTCAAAAACCGGATGTGAAACTGATGCCAGATTTGGAATCAGCACCCCAAAATTACCTTAGAAACGTTGGAATACCTTATGCCAGAAAAAGTGTTTTGACCAGTGTTACCTGTCCACAGGTCCCTTGCCTATTAGACTTTCTTCAGTCAGTCCAGGCTGAATTCCTCACCATGCTTCTGGTGGGCAATTCAGAACTATCTCCTCTGATGACTTTGTCTCTTGCAGGGTAGAGTCGGCGAGGAGATGCGGGCAGTGGAGAAGGACAGGAAAAAGGTGGAGGCGTCCGTGGGACAGATGAAGGCCACTCGCAAGGCCGTGCAGGTACCACGCGTGGCCTCTGTGGCCCTGTGACCTCCACCCGGAGTAGAGTCCGTGATTCCCCTTGAGGATAATTCCGTAGATCCAAGTGAACTCTGGTATGCTTGAGTCAGTGTGTAATAACTGTGCAGGACATTGCATTATTATAGTTATGGGTAATTGAAACGTAATCTTTTTTAATACAACGTTTTACACAAAAACGTGTATCTCTCGTGAGACTTCAAAGCACGTCGCAAGATAACTCGAATGATTTGCAATGGATCAGATAAAATAAAGCAGTATGGAGCAACGATTGTCTTGAATTAAAAATTGGCCATTAAACGAGTCTAGATGGCGATAAAATACGACAGGAAATCGGCTGTTGAATGCTAGAATAAACACAAGAGATGCGGCTATAAAGAGAGTGCAAGGAATGCCAGAAAACACTTTTGCTCTCATGACATGCACCTATTTCTAAAGCAGCACAACGTATAGCCAATTATTATACAGGAAGGAACAATGTTCCACACTGCCCACCAGGGATTTATTGTCTGTCTGTCTGTCTGACTGTCTGTTTGTTTGTTTGTCGTGCATAAATAAACACGTTCCTTCGGAGTGGGCAGGTAGGAACTTGGTTGGACAGCGCATTCGTGCGATCCGTGTTGGATACCGTAGTCGTGTTGGAAGTTGTAGCTGTTACTATTGCATCTGATGATGATTCTTGATTTATTGCTGTAGGTCTTTAAGTTCATGCTGCTGCTGCAGCAGGTCGCGCCTGTGCTGTGTCGCCGCCTCCTGCGTGTACCACGCGCGCCAATCCACCTGACCTGGTCCTTGAACGGCCACGATGTTGTCGTAATGGCGCACCAGGTGCATGATGTTGAGCAGGGCATAGACGCCGCAGTCGAGAAAGGTCACCTGCGGGCGTTGCACCGGGGAAACCCGGGGCAGCACGTTGGCCACCTCGACAGGACCGTCTTGCATGACACAAATGGCGTTCCCCGTTGAGTGGCTGGCCCTTATCAAGATGTCAATATTGAAGGCTCGGGCGGGTAAAATCGCGTTGAGCGTCGTGCTGTTCACTGTGGGCAGCGACCCCCGACGACCATAGTCGTGCCCGTTGTAGAGGCTGAAGTCGTGATCGGCCGGATTTTTCGCACAGGTCGAGCACAGGACGACGTTGTTGATGTCGGGCACGAGATCCGGATTGAGATGGTACCGGACGTCGTTCACGCACAGCACGGAGACGTGCCGTTCAACGAGATGCTCCGGCAGGGTGCACTGCTCGGCGACTTGCTCATTGGTGAGGCGTAACACATTGGGAAGCTGTTCGACGGGGCCGGCGTCGACGATGGTCTTATTGGCCTCAAAGAGAAACTCATTGCACGACGCGCACGCCGCGATGCGCCCCGTGCCGGGGTCACGGGCAGCCACACTGCGCTGAGAGTGCACAGCGTCGTCGTGGCCTACCGCGCCGCCAATGGCTCGCAGGATCCGCTCGCAGACCGCGGGTCCGTTAGGCCCATGCAGGCTCTCATCATTGAAAACAAAGGCGTCGGGATGGTTTGTGCACAGGTGGAAATACAGCAGCGCCAGACGCGGATCCTTTGCGAAATTTTGCGACTTCGCCAGGAACCTGACGGTCTCCTCACTAGGGTCCTGCTCAGCGAGAGCGGTCTCGGCCAGAGACGCCAGCATGGCGTCCTCAGTATCGACGCTGACGCGTCGCTTCTCGGCCTTCGCGATGCACGCGCGCTCCAGTCGGGCAGCACGCTCTTCGGGCATCTCGTCCTTTATTGTGCGCTCGCCGCCGTACTGTGGCCAGACGTCGCCAATGGTTGCGAACATCCCCACTTTCTCCACACCGCCGATGGTTGCACTGAACGTCGGCGATCGCGCCAGAAAACTTTTGCAGTCAAGCAAACTGCAATATGCCAAGACAGTCACAGTCACTGAACTGCGCAGAGTGCACGACAGACAAATATGCACGACAGACAGCCAAATAATCCTTTGTGGGCAGTGTGGAAACTGTTGTTCTTCCCTGTATAAGATTCAAATACTGTCAATAATAGCTGTATTATAATAAAATACTGTCAATTATCCTTTTTCACACTCACGATGTATGTATCATGTCAGAATAATTTATAAATAAGAAATGCCAAAACTATTTTTTTCAAATTAAGAAATGGCAACCTCGTGTCTTACCCACAAATGTAGCAACTACCAAAAGCGTTGAGTAGGCACGTAAAATAAATTCATCAACTGAAATTGATTATGCTCCTGACGAATAAACAAGTCACGTGAGATTAGATTATTTACAATGCATGTACTTTACATGCCAATGTTCATCATCATCATCAGCCATGCTCAATCTACTGCTGGGAGAAAAGGTTCCCCAATATTTTCCCCGATATTGTCACCATCCCTCATGATCTTGTGATCCACCCAGCTCATGCGCATGAGATGATCTCATTGCTTCATCTCTGTGGTGGTTATTTTCTCACACGTGTTTTCTCCATCGGTTGACATTCCATCCCAAGTTCTGTCCACTTGCTATTATCCCTTTTAGTCACGATGTGTCTTGGCCAAGCCTAATTAAAACTCTACTTGGATTTTTGCAATGTTGCAATGAGGAGAAAGTAAAGTAACCAAAAAATAACTGTATTAATTAAAATAGAGATGGTCAAAATGAAAATAATAATAATGAAATAATGACTGTAAATCTATCACAATTAATTGAAAAACTGGAAAGTGTGCTGGGAGTGGGGGGGGGGACTCCAGTTGAATCGTAAACATGGCCACAGGCAGCCATTGCCACCATGCACACATGTCCAGTTAGGGATGTTCATTGAATTTTTAAGGGTGTTGCGATAATTGCATGCACAAAAGCCTATTAAAAAACCATTACCAATCTTCAGCACACCCACAATGACCGGAGTGAAATATGGTCAAAACAAGCTCAATGACTGACATGGCGTGGTTAGGCCTTCATCTAGCAGTGGCTTGACCAAGTGGTGTACGTTTATTATATTGTTTATATTGTATCTATAATGATCAGAACAATGACATTGCAAGATGCGTCTGTAAAAATGCGTGCCATGCGCCAAGCAGTTTGATCAAGTACTCAAAAAGTAGAAGATTATAGATTCCATGACTTAGGAATCAATACAATATTCCATAAGCAAACGGTACAAATCGATAATAAAAGTGCAGGAGATACAAAACACTGAGTACGCTTCGCCAGTACTCTAAATTACAATACGATATTATATGTGCATAGGCAGCTTATTCTGCGTCAAGAGATACGAGAAAAAAGCTTATCAATATCTCATTGTGTTTTTAGTGATAAAGCAAATATCTGTGGAGTCACGTACCGCCTTGAAGACTCTTAATAGAAGACTCTTAATATTTACGTTGAAGCCTATTCCCCCACTCCCAGCACACTTTCCAGTTTTTCAATTAATTGTGATAGATTTACAGTCATTATTTCATTATTATTATTTTCATTTTGACCATCTCTATTTTAATTAATACAGTTATTTTTTGGTTACTTTACTTTCTCCTCATTGCAACATTGCAAAAATGCAAGTAGAGTTTTAATTAGGCTTGGCCAAGACACATCGTGACTAAAAGGGATAATAGCAAGTGGACAGAACTTGGGATGGAATGTCAACCGATGGAGAAAACACGTGTGAGAAAATAACCACCACAGAGATGAAGCAATGAGATCATCTCATGCGCATGAGCTGGGTGGATCACAAGATCATGAGGGATGGTGACAATATCGGGGAAAATATTGGGGAACCTTTTCTCCCAGCAGTAGATTGAGCATGGCTGATGATGATGATGAACATTGGCATGTAAAGTACATGCATTGTAAATAATCTAATCTCACGTGACTTGTTTATTCGTCAGGAGCATAATCAATTTCAGTTGATGAATTTATTTTACGTGCCTACTCAACGCTTTTGGTAGTTGCTACATTTGTGGGTAAGACACGAGGTTGCCATTTCTTAATTTGAAAAAAATAGTTTTGGCATTTCTTATTTATAAATTATTCTGACATGATACATACATCGTGAGTGTGAAAAAGGATAATTGACAGTATTTTATTATAATACAGCTATTATTGACAGTATTTGAATCTTATACAGGGAGGAACAACAGGTTCCACACTGCCCACAAAGGATTATTTGGCTGTCTGTCGTGCATATTTGTCTGTCGTGCACTCTGCGCAGTTCAGTGACTGTGACTGTCTTGGCATATTGCAGTTTGCTTGACTGCAAAAGTTTTCTGGCGCGATCGCCGACGTTCAGTGCAACCATCGGCGGTGTGGAGAAAGTGGGGATGTTCGCAACCATTGGCGACGTCTGGCCACAGTACGGCGGCGAGCGCACAATAAAGGACGAGATGCCCGAAGAGCGTGCTGCCCGACTGGAGCGCGCGTGCATCGCGAAGGCCGAGAAGCGACGCGTCAGCGTCGATACTGAGGACGCCATGCTGGCGTCTCTGGCCGAGACCGCTCTCGCTGAGCAGGACCCTAGTGAGGAGACCGTCAGGTTCCTGGCGAAGTCGCAAAATTTCGCAAAGGATCCGCGTCTGGCGCTGCTGTATTTCCACCTGTGCACAAACCATCCCGACGCCTTTGTTTTCAATGATGAGAGCCTGCATGGGCCTAACGGACCCGCGGTCTGCGAGCGGATCCTGCGAGCCATTGGCGGCGCGGTAGGCCACGACGACGCTGTGCACTCTCAGCGCAGTGTGGCTGCCCGTGACCCCGGCACGGGGCGCATCGCGGCGTGCGCGTCGTGCAATGAGTTTCTCTTTGAGGCCAATAAGACCATCGTCGACGCCGGCCCCGTCGAACAGCTTCCCAATGTGTTACGCCTCACCAATGAGCAAGTCGCCGAGCAGTGCACCCTGCCGGAGCATCTCGTTGAACGGCACGTCTCCGTGCTGTGCGTGAACGACGTCCGGTACCATCTCAATCCGGATCTCGTGCCCGACATCAACAACGTCGTCCTGTGCTCGACCTGTGCGAAAAATCCGGCCGATCACGACTTCAGCCTCTACAACGGGCACGACTATGGTCGTCGGGGGTCGCTGCCCACAGTGAACAGCACGACGCTCAACGCGATTTTACCCGCCCGAGCCTTCAATATTGACATCTTGATAAGGGCCAGCCACTCAACGGGGAACGCCATTTGTTTCATGCAAGACGGTCCTGTCGAGGTGGCCAACGTGCTGCCCCGGGTTTCCCCGGTGCAACGCCCGCAGGTGACCTTTCTCGACTGCGGCGTCTATGCCCTGCTCAACATCATGCACCTGGTGCGCCATTACGACAACATCGTGGCCGTTCAAGGACCAGGTCAGGTGGATTGGCGCGCGTGGTACACGCAGGAGGCGGCGACACAGCACAGGCGCGACCTGCTGCAGCAGCAGCATGAACTTAAAGACCTACAGCAATAAATCAAGAATCATCATCAGATGCAATAGTAACAGCTACAACTTCCAACACGACTACGGTATCCAACACGGATCGCACGAATGCGCTGTCCAACCAAGTTCCTACCTGCCCACTCCGAAGGAACGTGTTATAAAACGTTTTAAATTGAATATGCACGAATCATGATGTATTAGTGATTAGCTCTTTTGATGTACATTTTAATGATTCAGATAATTACGTAATTGAATCTACTTTTGATATGTCTTCAACGATATTGCTATGAGCCTGTTTGCGTTGTCGCATGCATGAGTTTGTTAATTCATTCGTTTCTCAATCCACTTGTCCTGGTGAGGGTCGCGGTGGCAGAATGTTGAGTAGGGTGGTCCAGACCTCTCTTTCCCTGGTGACAGACTCTAGCACTTTCTGGGGAATTCCCAGGTGTTCCCAGGCCAGCCGAGTGATATAGTCAAGCCGGCATGCCCTGGGTCAGCCCTGGGGTCAACGCCCAGTGGAACGTTCCCAGGAGAGTTCCAGGGGGAGTCTACTGGGGGATATCCCTACCAGGTGCCTAAACCACCTCAACTGGCTCCTCTCGATCCAGAGGAGCAGCGGCCCCACTCTGAGGCTTTCCCAGATTACCGAGCTTCTCACCTGATCACGGAGAGTGAGCCCAGCAACCCTGTGGAGAAATCTCATTTTCGTCCCTCGTACCTGCGATCTTATCCTTTCAGTCATCACCCAAAGCTCATGACAATAGGTGTTGGTGGGAACCTAGACTGACCTGTAAAGCAAGAGCTTTGTTCAAGAACTCACCTCCCGCTTCACTACCATGGAACGGTACAGTGCCTGCAACACTTCGGATGCTGCACCGATACACCATCCAATCTCATTGTTCCCAATTACCATCACTTGGGATAGAAACCCCGAGGTACTTAAACTTCTTCACAAAGGGCAGTTTTCCCTCCGCACAGGGAGAGAATAATCCAACGTCTCTCGAGAGTGAACCATGACTTCAGATTTGGAAGTGCTGATCCTTATCCCAGCCACTTCACATTCAGCATCAAACTGTTCCAGTGCACGTTGGAGATCACACACTGATGAGGCAAAGAGGACGTCATCTGCAAAAAACAGCGATGCCACTTCCATGCCCCCGTACTGAATACTCTCCATACCTGGACTGTGCCTTGATATCCTGTCCGTGAAAATCATAAAAAGGAGCAGAGACAAGTCGCACCCTTGGCAGAGTCCAGCACCCACAGTGAATGACATTGATTTAACACCAATAATACAGACACAGCTCTCACTCTTGGAATAGGGGGACTGGATACCACACAAAAGCGGCACCGGTACATCAATCTCCCGCAGCAGTTCCCACAAGATATTACAGGGAACACAGTCATATGCTTTCTCCAAGTCTACAAAGCAAAGGTAGACTGGAGCAGTATACCCCCATGACCCCTCAAATATCTGTGAGAAGGGAAAGAGCTGGTCCATTGTTCCACAACCCTGACGGAATCCGCATTGTTCCTCCTGAATCTGAGGATCAACTAACCGGCAAGAAACTCCTCTCCAGCACTCTAGCACTGGCTTTACTTGGGATGCTGAGGAGTGTGATCCCTCTGTAGTTGGAGCAGATCCTCTAGTCCCCTTCCTTAAAAATGGGTAACATAACTCCAATTTTCAAATCCAGAGGTACTGTACCGACCTTCCATGCAACATTGCAAAGGCATTCCTACACTGTCCAGCGCTTTAAACAACTCTGGGTGAACATCATACACTCTATTAACTTTGCTGCTATGAAGGCCCTCGACCGCCGGAGTGACTTCAGCAGCCGTGATGGATCCGATGCCCCCAGCTGTTTCCAGGGCTGCCATCTGAGATTAGGGCATGTCCACTGGGTTGAGGAGCTCCTCAAAGTGTTCCTTCTACCTCTCGACTATCTCCTTCGTTGTGTTCAATGTTACTGAGAACAGATGGGGCAACATCCCATATACCCTTCCTAATGCGTCGGATGGTTTGACAGAAGATCTTTGAGGCTGCTCGGTAGTCTCTCTCCATGGCCTCTCCAAGTGCCTCCCTTGCTTGGGCTTTTGCTTCAGCAATTGCTACCGCTGCCACACTCTTGGCAAGCTGGTACCTCTCAATCGAGCTGGGAGACCTTTTACCAAGCATAGCTAGGAAAAAGTCTCCTTATTCAACTTGTCAGCATCCCTCAGCACTGATGTCCACCAGTGGGACCTAGGTTTGCCACTTTCACAGGCACTCACTGCCTCCCGACAATAGCTTTTGCAGTCGCATCCACAATAGAGGTCCTGAACATCGTCCACTCAGACTCAATGTCCATGACCTTCTCTGGAGTGCAGGATAAGTTTTCCCAGAAGGGGAAGTTGAAAAATTTCTGCACCGGGTCTTCCGCCAGACGTTTCCAGAAAAGCTGCACTATTCGTTTGGGCCTTCCACATCTATCTGGTCGGTGCCCCAAACATTAGGTGTAACTTACCACCAGGCAGTGATTAGTGGACAGCTCTGCCCATTTCTTCACCCGAGTGTCCACAAAATATGTCCTTATGTCTGATAATACAACTATAAAGTTAATTATTGACCTTCGGCCCAATGTGCGCTGGTACCAAGTACACACATCAGCATCCTCATATTCGAACATGGTGTTTGTTATTGACATTCCGTTACTATTGCAAAATTACAGTAACATCTCACCGTTCGGGTTCAGATCAGGGGGGGCATTCCCACTAATCATGCCTCTCCAGGTTTCTCCATATTTTCCCACGTGAGCATTGACATCACCCAGTAAAGCTATGGAGTCGATAGGTGGAACGATCAAGCACTGCACCCTCCATCTCCAAGAAGGCCGAATACTCTGAACTGCTGTTGGTACATATGAACAGACAACAGTCAGAGTTGTCCTTTCTGAGACCCAACGTCTCATTGAGGCGACCCTCTCATCCACTGGGAAAAACTCCAACTGAATAGCACCCAGCCTGGAATTTGAATATCCCCACACTCACCCGGGGCCACTCACCAGGGGGTTCTCCAGAATTGGAGAGACCACCCCCGATCGAGAAGTTAGCGTTCATTGCCAATGCTGTGTGTGGAGGTGAGACCGACTATATTTAGTCGGTACCTTTCCACCTCCTCCACCAGTGCCGACTCCTTCCCACCACCCCCCCCCCCAGTGAAGTGAGATTCTATGTCCTAATAGCTACTGTAGTACCCATTTCCAAGGTTCAGTCCGTCGTCCGTCTGAGGCCATCCCACTCCCTGCTATACTAGCATCGCACTCGCCCCTCACCCTTCGTACTGCAGATGGTTGGCCCAGAGGACGGAGCCACGTAGCCATTTTGGGCAGGGCTCAACCGGGGAATGTAGTCACCTGGCCACTAGGTGCTTCTCGGCGAACGCCACCCCCAGGCCTGGCTCCCTGGGGTTGTCCTGGTATACCTTGTCTGGGTCAGGTTCTCTGATTTTAGTATTTTTTAACCATTCATAAAGGGATGTTTTTTTGGACCATTATTTGTCTGGAACATTTGCCCAAACCTGTTAACCAAGGCAGATCCTACCAGGAGTACAAGACTCCAGGCGACATAGCTCTGAGGGTCATTGGAACACAAAAACTGCACCACCACGAAAATGTTACGAGTATCCAAAGTATCCAATGTCATGCAAAACCTGTTGTAAAAGTGGGCATCAAGTCAGCTAGTGATAATAATTCACACAACATCTCCATGTTGTGGAGAATATTAGTAATACAACCAGAAAAGCAGATCATTGGTCTCCATCAAATATCTGAGCTCGGAGTGATTTGAAACGGTGGAGAGAGGGGAGAGAGCCCAGCATGTGTTTAGAGGAATGGACAATCCAATAACGTGCGGTAGTTTTAATAACAGATAATTTTAGCAAGTTATTAGTCGTTATTTTTCTCCATATTTGTGCATAAAATATCTCAGTTGTATTGAAATATTTTTTTTAGTATGTTTTGGGTTGGTACATTTGTTTTAGGAATGCATCTTAGGTCATATGACACCGTATGGAAAATAATGTTTCGATTTACAATTTAATGTTTCACTTTATGATGTGTTTATTTCTGCAGAAAAATACAATTTTGCATTTTCTCTTACTAACCATATTATAGATGTGAATGTCCTAGATTCTTCAACAGTTATCGACCTGTTCACTGAGATGTGAGTGCAGAGACATAATGTGGAGGCAGGGCAAACTAGTGGAGTAGCCAGAAAACAATGTTACTTTGGTATTTGTAGCATTGAATATGAAATGATAGCTTCCATCGCACACCCTTGCAGGATTCCATGGTCCAGACCAAGGCTCGCATCTCAGGCGAGTTCACCTGCATGAGGGAGATGCTCGATGAGGATGAGAGGGCAGCTCTGGACCGTGTGGACGTGAAGGGGCACGAGCTACTGTCCCAGATCGAGGAGAACATCGCTCATTACGAGCACGAGATCAACGAGCTACAGGCAGCAGCCACGCGCCTGCACGCTCTGCAGGAGGAGAGGGACTCGCTCGCGTTCCTGCAGGTAGAGTGAGTAGGCATCACCCCACCTGGCCACCATTGACCACTGTTGCCTCTGCAGTGGCGATGTTTATGCACCAAACCAGGAACTCCTTTGAGGATGAGAAGACCTTGGGGAGGTCCAGGACCCATTCAGATAATTATCACTGGTGTTGGTCGTGAGCAGGAATCGAACTCGTGTCGCCGGGTTGGTAACACAGTGTGCTTACCATTGCACTACCATTCCCCCTACACGAACTTGTACACACACGCACAAACGAGCACGGGTGCACACATGTGTGGTGGTCATTTCGAAACACACGCGCCACAACCAGGGGGAGTTGTAGAAACCGGTCCGGACCGGTCGGGCCAACGGCGGTTGGAACACCTCTGAGAGAAAGAGTATAAAGTGCGGGTCCCTGAGAGAGCGAGTCAGTCCGTCTCAAGCCGAAGCCAGAAGCCGCCTGAAGAAGAAGACCCTGGACCCCAAGCCGCCGACGTCCTTCTAAGGGATGGGGCTCAGTGCGGTGCCAGTGGTCGAGGGGTTAGGACCCTGAGGTTCCCTCGGCCTGATGCCCTTCTAAGGGCCAGGTCCGGACGGTCCAGTGGTCAGGGACCCACCGGGCCAGCGGTGGGTCAGCCTCTCCTAGGTATAGCCAGCCGGAGGGCTAGAGTAGATAGAGTTGTAGGTACGATAGCTCGGAGGCTGTACCTCCCCAGGTTTTGGGTGAAAGGGGCCTTACCCCTTTTTGTTAGGGTTAAGTGTAACTGTTTGGTATAATAAACCGTGTGGCCTCTACGAAGACTCTGTGTCTCTACAAGAACATTACACATGCACAAACACTCACTGCCAGCACGAGGCTGACTCATTACATCTCAGATCGCTCCACTGAAAAAACATTGTTCCGTGATTAAATTCGCGTTTTATGTCGAAAACTGCCCGTATATTTAGAAAGGCGGCACATGCAAGGTTTCACAAAGAACATAATAACGCAACTTGCATTGTCAATACAATCTATCGGCCATAGATTGTATTGAAACAAGTCCACCAATGTGAATTTGTATGTTCTATTAAAAATATAACTTACTACTGAATTTCCAAATAATGAATAAACGATTAACATTTTGACTTTCAACTTTCGTGACTGCAGGAATTCATACTCTTTGGTTCTGTCGGTAAAGTCACGTAGATAGAAAAATAATAATAAAAATCAAGTGTTTTGTTTTTAATTATTTTATTTGTATTCTTTTTATTTTCATTAAATTTATTTTTATTATTATATTTCTATCTACGAAACCATTAACACACAAATCCTTCGAGTTAATAATCAGTTGGTAATGTATACAGACGTTGACACTACAACATCTATCCACATGGTCCTGTAATATACAGATCTAAGCTACTTAAATGTCGACCAACCAAGAGTAATGCTGAAAAGAGAAGAGCTTTTAATAACAGGAAAGCCAGAGGCATTTATTATTTGATCAGTCTCGGAAAGTTTAAACCAATCCGAAGATTGTCTGCTTCAACAAGTGTTCACCGTTAATACGTTTTTATTTGGGTTAGATCACTTAAATATAAAGGTGTCATTAAACCCGCCACCACCCGATACAACCAATTAGATTTGTCATGTAAATATAAAATGCCAATAAGTTACTAGTTCAGCACACCGGTGTGTTGGAGAGTAAACAAATAACATTTACAATTGGAGTACAACGTTTTGCCAGTAATTAAAACCAGCCTCATCAGGTAACCGTCAGAATTATGGAGATATTCTCCTGTTTTGGTCTTCGAAGAATAATTGTGATGTCATCACCCTGAACCAATCAGGTGCGAAGCCCAGAGTGGGAGACGTGAGTTAATGTATGCATATTAATGACAATGGATCTCTATTATTAGTTGGGTTATTCACAGTTAATAATTATGTAGGTACGTTATGTATGTACAATACCGACTTTTGGGCTCAAATTGTATCAATGGTGGGCTTCTCTGAGGTTTTTAGGCCCAAAAACTGTCCCTAAAATTCAAAACTACTGACAAAGTAACACGATGTTCTGGGTGTAAGTCACCCTCGCAGTGGATAATTATTTACAATGTTGGTTCACAATCACTGCCACTCAATGTCGAGTGACACGTACGCCTATTGCCCGTGCAACGGTTTGAGAGGCCACACCTTGCTGATGAGAACCATCGAGTCCAAACGAGTTAACGGCTTTGTCTTGATGACAACCAACAACACTGGGATAAGCAAATGGTTGAGTGCAGCCTCATCGCCTCTACCAATCACCGTGTGGTTAATGTGGCTGGAGGTGAACTGATTCGCGTCCCCTGTTCTGTGTCTGACTCCTGCAGGTTCACCTGAAGGAGACAAACCGGTATGGACTCATCAACTTGCACAGAATAACACACGGGGTGACGCCTTATCTGGGACATGGGCTGCATGATGATGATTATAATAATGCTGTGTGTAATGATGCTGTGTAAGGTACTGGCTATGATGATGCTGTGTGATGATGATGCTGTGTGTGATGGTGCTATGTGTGATGATGCTGTGTACCATGATGTGTGATGCTGTGATGATGATGATGTGTGTGTGTGTGATGATGCTTTGTAAGACACTAGCTGTGTGTGTTGGTGCTGTATAAGACACGGGCTGTGTGAGTCACTGCTGGTTCTGGTCTCATAGGAGAGACGCTCAGAAGGGATCTCCACCCTCATCTCCCAGCGAAAAAGACATCGCCGCGATCAGCACCATGCAGGGAGCTGTGGTCAACCTGCTGGCATTCATGTGTGAGTTCCACAGACTCTTACCACCTGTGTGTGTGTGTTATTGTGTGTGTAATTGTTCTTGTATAAGTATGTTGTGGAGCGGTAGTGTAGTGGTTAGCGCACTGCGCTATGAACATTACCCCCTGGTGTGACGTGCGGGCCTTCACAGGTGCTTGCTAACAGCACTTGCCCCAAAAGTTTGTTGAGGATAGGCAGGGGCATCTTTATCTTTGTAAAAGTGTATAGATCTACATTGAACTTCTTTCACACCAACCGTGCTAATCTGAGTTGTATGGGTGTATGGATGAGAGTGAGTATGGATGTCCAGTGAAGATGGTTTGGTTTGTGCACTGAGCTACAAACATAGTCACCAACAGGCTATTCACGGCCATGGCTAACATCAGTGATGAATGGATTCAAAACCAATTGTGGAGCTCTCCTAGGTACACTCAGCCTTAACAAGTACCTAGTACGTCTTGTAAACATCACCACTGCATACACAAAGGCTGCTTGTAGGAGTTGTACGGTTCAATGATACAAACTATAGCTTTAGAACAAGGTAACGTTTAGGAATCTTATTGTTGATTGTTAATATCCAAGAATCATTCACCAAGACTAAGACACTTTTAGGAGTCTTCGGGCTTCATGTTAACAGTTTGATGCACAGAGTCAAACTTAGGAACTTTTACAATTCTTAGCTTCCCCAGTTAATGGCTGAGGCTCACAGAGCCAGACGAAAGGCATAACCTTGCACGACACGTGCAAAGATAAACATTACGACTGCAATGTATTCATTGGACAATAATATATAGCACAAACACGAGAGTATTTCACTATTACATGAGCTCCATTGATATTACACGTGTGTATTATCCAGTGAGGATGCTGGTGGCCAAAGTAGTAGATGAATCAATGAGCATAAGTCTTCTCTGTGATGGAATTCATCATCAGACTCGAGAAAGACGACATCACCGTTGTGATGCGTAGCGTTAATTGATAATGTCGGAGGCTCATAACCAGATAAAGGCAGGCTTAGTATTCTCAGGATTCATTCATAATGCTTGAGGCTGCTATATCCCTACTAAGGCACAGACAGGATTATTGGGGTTCAAGATTAATACCTGAGGCTCACAGAGCCAGACTGGGCTATCATTGTGGCTGACCATGTGTATCAATGTAAATACATACAGATACATTACTATTGCCCATGTATTGCAATACCTCTACGTTAACATACAGCACACGCACGAGTGTAAAGAAGTATTACATGAGCTCTATTAACACTATACGTGTGTATAATTCAATGTGGATGCTATTGTTGTTCTGCGTGTGAGTCTGACACGCACATGCTAGGGCTAAGATGTTTAGGATTCATTATTAGTACTTGAGGCTGCGATATCCAGACTCACACAGTTAGGATTCATAGGGTTCAGTGTTAATGCCTAAAGCTCTAAGACTCAAAGGCACGTTTAGGATTCTGTGTTACAATTCAGAGGTTAATGAGACAGACAGTCAAGGGCTTGACCTTGGTTGATCGTGTAAATCACTACCTAGACAAAAAGGTTAATTACTATAAAACATATATCAATATACCTACACATTAAAATACAGCACATTCACACAGATGAGTGCAAACAACTATTCATCATCATGGCTTGGCTTCGCGAACGAAGATCTAGGAAGGACATCCACGTCTTCTGCAGGCACGCTGGTGGCTGAAGAGGCCTATGCGGGACAAGCAGGTCCTGCCACAACAGCTGCAAGTATAGGTCTCATCTGGGATGGGTGCTGAGGGATCATGGTTCTTCCTCCTTCTCCTTTTGTCCTCCATACGGGCCCTGCGGGTATCTTCGAAGAAGGAGGTGGCCTGGTGGACTGTGTGCCGCCAGGAGTTGCGATCAGCTGCTTGTGTTGCCCACTGACGGTGATCGATGCAGCAAGCAGTGAGGGACTTCTTCAGGGAGTCTTTGTATCGCTTTCGTGGTGCCCCTATGTCGCGATGGCCAGAGGACAGTTCCCCATACAGCACGATCTTAGGCAAGCGGTGGTTCTCCATCCTGGCGATGTGCCCTGCCCAACGAAGCTGTGTCTTGAAGACCATGGCCTCGATGCTGATGACCTTCGCTGACTTGAGGACTTCAGTGTTGGCGACGAAGTCACTCCAGTGAATATTGAAGATTGTGCGGAGGCAGCGCTGATGGAAACGCTCGAGGAGACTCAGGTGACGACGGTACGTGACCCAGGACTCAGCGCCATACAGGAGAGTGGTCAGCACAACAGCTTTGTAGACGTTGACCTTTGTGGCTCTTTTAAGGTTTCTGTTGTTCCAGACACGTTTGTATAGTCTGCCAAATGCACTGTTTGCCTTGGCCAGCCTGTTGTCGACTTCGTTGTCGATCTTGGCGTCAGACGAGATGACGCACCCCAAGTAGCTGAACTGGTGGACAGCTTTCAGTTCTGTTTGTTCAATGAAGATGCTTGGTGGATGGTGCTCCTCATGGGGTGCGGACTGATGAAGAACTTCAGTCTTCCTCAGGCTGACTTCAAGGCCGAAGATCTGAGCCGTTTTCGCGAAACAGGACGTAATTCGCTGCATAGCTGCCTCTGTATGAGCAAGGAGGGCGGCATCGTCAGCAAAAAGCAGCTCCCTGATCAGTTGCTCCATGGTCTTTGTGTGGGCCTGCAAACGCCTCAGGTTGAACACGCTCCCGTCGAGACGAAAACGGATGTATACGCCATCAGCGTCGTCGAGGTCCTCTGTGACCTGCTGGAGCATCATGCTGAACAAAATGGTGAACAGCGTGGGAGCAAGAACACAGCCCTGTTTCACGCCGTTTGCAATAGGGAAGGGCTGCGAGAGATTGTTGCTATTTCT
Organism: Lethenteron reissneri; assembly: GCF_015708825.2. Taxonomy (NCBI): domain Eukaryota; kingdom Metazoa; phylum Chordata; class Hyperoartia; order Petromyzontiformes; family Petromyzontidae; genus Lethenteron; species Lethenteron reissneri. The sequence goes on along the minus strand of NC_083843.1, from coordinate 7,745,854 downwards.
GACTTGTCCAAGCTGATCTTCATGAAGCTGGACGATCATGGTGAGGAACTTCGGTGGGCAGCCTAGCTTGTCCAGGATTTTCCAAAGTCCCTGCCTGCTCACGGTGTCAAACAACTATTACATGAGCTCTATTAACACTACACGTGTGTATAATTGAGTGAGGATACTGTTGCTATTCTGCGCGTGAGTCTGACACACACACACTCTAGGGCTATGATGTTTAGGATTCATTATTAGTGCTTGAGGCAGCGAGATACAGACACCTTGAGGATTCTTAGGGATCAGTGTTACAGCCTGAAGCCCTCAGAATCAAAGTCAACTTTAGGTTTTATTAAACAGCCAGGCCAAGGCATCAGCTAAGTTGCCCGTGCAAATCACTACACAGGCAACAACAAGTTAATTACAAAAGAACACTAATCAATACATACCAATACGTTGATATAGATAGAGATCCCTTGCATGGCCTTAACAGACTGTTGGGGCAAGTGCTATTAGCGAGCTCCTATGAAGGGGTGGGTGGCCAGCACCTCGCCCGACCGCCTTTGTCTCCCCAGTGGCGATGTTTATACACAGCAGTCATCATTACACTATCAAACACACATTGTACATCACTACACAATCACACACACAAATTGTACATCACTACACTATCACACACACACGAGTGTACATCACTACACTATCACACACACGAGTTTACATCACTACACGATCACACACACACACGAGTGTACATCACTACACTATCACACACACACGATTGTACATCACTACACTATCACACACATACACACAGTGTACATCACTACACTATCACACACACGAGTGTACATCACTACACCATCACATACACACGAGTGTACATCACTACACTATCACACCCACCTCGTGTGCCGTGCCGGCCTTCACAGGTGCTCACCAACACCACTTGCCCTACAGCCTGTGAAAGGTGACACAAGGGAGATGTTTGTGTTTGTTGTACACACACAGAGACGCTACGGCGGTATTGATATCTACGCTGCTGCTGCTGCTGTGATCCACTGCCTCCCACGGGCACTACCGCACAGTCGGGCTGAACGATTAATCGATTTCAAATCGAATTCGCAATTTGAAGCAATGCGATTAGCAAATCGCAAAGGCTGCGATTTTTTTGCGATTTGAAAAGTCCAATTACTTTAATGGAATTGTTTTATTTTTTATAATTATAACTTTATTTATTTAACTTAACAATTGTTATATGTTTGATCGTTCTATTTCAATTAAAACATTTTAATAAATACATGTTGGAAGCAATTCAAATCTGTTAAGTTATCATCCTTGCATTAGAATAGATAGAGCAGTTCACATTTTGATGGTATCATGTGGTAATGCTCCATCACGTGTTTTAAATCTATTACACAGTGACTATTGAACTGAAGCTTGACTTTAAAAAATGTAATCGCAAATCAAATCTCAATTTCTGTCAGAAAAATCGCAATTAGAGATTCTCCCCAAATCGTGCAGCCCCAGCGCACAAAGCGCCCCACCTCCTGGCACCTCGCAAAGCCCCGCAGGGGCTGGGCCTGGGCAGGGCTCGCACGGGCGGCCACCACCACCCTGCCTAGCAGGTGCTACAGGCTGCGGGGCCACGTGGCGAGGCAGCCACCACCCTGCCTAGTAGGTGCTACAGGCTGCGGGGTCACGTGGCGGGGCAGCAGATGGAGGGGCAGACAAACGCACCGCTGTACTGTACTTTTGTGCTCTCTCCAGCTGCGCCGCCTGCCTTCGCCAACGCGCGGTGACCGGCGTGGTGAAGTATGATCAAATATCCCCCACGATCTGCACGGTGTAGGGAGGCCCTTATCCAGCAGTGGATTGACAAAGTGCCCGTTACATGTCATCACACCGATAGCTACGCATTACAACGTTGTATAATAATGCTCATTATGAACTGCTCTAATGTAGTGTGCGTGCGTGTTAGTGCACGAGTGCTGTTGTTATAGTGGTGCTGTTGTTAACACGGCTACTGTGATTATCGTTACTGCAGATGGACGCTCACTGACTGTGGATCCAAACTCGGCCCACAACAAACTCCAGATTTCCTCGGATCTCAGGACGGTGACGCGGACCGCTGTCTCCCAGGGTCTCCCCAATCACCCACACCGCTTTTATGCCTGGTCACAAGCCCTGTGCTCCCAGAGCTTCTCGTCGGGTCAGCACTACTGGGAGGTGGACGTGGGGGGTGCGGTGGGGATATGTGAGGTTGGAGTCACGTACGGGACGATCGCACGGAAAGGGAGTGGTAAAGAGTGCGAGCTGGGAAGGAACGACTCATCCTGGGTTTTATGTAAAAATAACAACAGCTGCTCAGTGTGGCATGGTGGTGTACGGACCTCACTGCCGGTGAGGGATCCTCCCCGGAGAGTCGGGTGTCACCTGCACTGGGAGGCGGGGCTGCTGTCGTTTTACCGCGCCGACTCCATGGAGCTGCTGCACTCCATCCACCACTCGTTTAGTCAACCGCTCTGCCCTGCTCTGAGTGTGTTTGATGATGGTAACTCAGTGAGGATTCTGGATCTGAGTCGTGCGTCCTGAGAGCACGGAGTGTGAGCAGCGCAGAGAAACGGGCACAACGCACAGACTCACACACACAAAGACACAGATCCCCGTGTAGCCTTATCAGACTGTTGGGGCAAGGGCTGTGAGCAAACGCCTAAGAAGGCTGACACGGCATTCGAGGGGGTGGGTGGCCAACACCACGCCTGGCCGCCTTTGCTTCCCCAGTGGTGACATTTACAAATTGTACCAGGAACTAATTTGAGGCTGAGTCGACCTAGGGGAGGCCCATGACCCCGTCACCAACACTGTTGACGATTATCTGAACCGGGCCTCCCCTAAGTCGACTGAGCCTCAAATAAGTACCTGGTGCGGTGTGTAGTAAACATTGCCACTAGGAAAACAAAGGCGGTCGGGCGTGGTGCTGGTCACCCACCCCCTCGTGTGCCATTCCGGCCTTCATAGGTGGTCGCTACCAGCACTTGCCCCAACAGTCTGTGAAGGATATACGGGGGATATTTGTCTGGGTGAGTGGGTTGGTGTGTTTATGCCTTTCTGTGTCTTTGTTATTGTGCCTGTGTCGTCATGTCTGTGTGTGTCTTTGTTATTGTGTCTGAGTCTTCGTGTCTGTGTGTATCTTTGTTATTGTCTCTGTTTTCGTGTCTGTGTGTGTCTGTGTTATTGTGTCTGTATCTTTGTGTCTGTGTCTTTGTGTGTTTGTGTGTGTGTTTGTGTGTGTCTGGACATTGTGATTGCCACCCACCCCCTTGTGTGTCACAGTGGCGGCCTTCATAGTTGTAACTCGCTACTTACAGAACTTTCACCAACAGTCTGTTAAGGCTACACGGGGTATCTTTGTCTTTAGTGTATAGAGGGGCATGTGCGTAGTACAGGTAGGAACAATATGTTCCACACTGCCCACCAGGGATTATTTGTCTGTCTGACTGTCGTGCATAAATATATATATAATACAAACAGCTCTTTGATTGGTGGAGACCTACTGCCGGGTACGGAGAGGGGAGGTGCCTAAGGGAGGAGGGTCAGGGGAGGCACTTAAGGAAGGGGGGAGTCAGGAGAGGGCCCTGAGAAAGGTGGGTCAGGGGAGGGGCCTAAGGGAGGGGGGGGAGTAATGGGAGGGGCCTAAGCAAGGGGGAGGGGCCGATAGTTATGGGGGCTGGCTACCTGCCTGGCTGCCTGGCTACCTCAAATCAAGTTATATTTTTTACACTTAGGAGCAACAGGTTGCACACTGCTCACCAGGAATTATTTGTATGTCGTGCATCGGAATGCAGCCCACCCATGCACCTCCCCCCCCCCAAACGCCGAGCGGGGCCGCCATTGGTAGAGGTGGGGTGTAAACATGCCCACTCATGCAATCCCCACCCCACCGAACACCGAGCAACGCCGCGATTGGTTGATGATGTCGGGGAGGGTGGGGGGGAATGGTAAACATGCCGACTCATCAACTGCCCCCCCATGAACGCCGCGCTGAGTGTGTGTGTGTGAATCTGACAGTGTGAGAGTGAGTGTGTGTGCGTCTGAGAGTGTGAGAGTGAGTGTGTGTGAGTCTGAGAGTGGGAGAGTGAGTGTGTGTGTGTGAGTCTGAGAGTGGGAGCGTGAGTGTGTGTGAATCTGAGAGTGTGTGAGTCTGAGAGTGTGAGAGTGAGTGTGTGAGTCTGAGAGTATGAGAGTGAGTGTGTGTGTGTGAGTCTGAGAGTGAGTGTGTGTGTGTGTGAGTCTGAGAGTGTGAGAGTGATTGTGTGTGTGAGAGTCTGAGAGTGTGAGCGAGTGTGTGTGTGTGTGTGTGTGAGTCTGACAGTGTGAGGGTGAGTGTGTGTGTGAGTCTGAGAGTGTGTGTGTGTGTGAGTCTGAGAGTGTGAGAGTGTGTGTGTGAGTCTGAGAGTGTGAGAGTGTGTGTGTGTGAGTCTGAGAGTGTGAGAGTGAGTGTGTGAGTCTGAGAGTGTGAGAGTGAGAGTGGGAGAGTAAGTGTGTGTGTGTTAGTCTGAGAGTGTGAGAGTGAGTGTGTGTGTGTGAGTCTGGGGCAATAGTGGAGAGAGTGGAGAGTTTCCCATACCTGGGCAGTGTGCTTATGACCGGCTCCAGTTTAACAGCAGAGGTCTCACTCCGAATCAGTCGAGCGGCAATATCTTTACATTGGTTATGTAACGCTGTGTGGAAGCTACCTGATCTGTCGCTCCGCACGAAGCTTCAGGTCTTCTCGGCCGCAGTCATTTCCTCCCTTCTCTATGCTTGCGAAACGTGGACCCCCCTAATGGAGCATTTTCGCCGGTTGGAAACATTTAGGCTGGCCTGTCTACGATCCATCCTGGGTTTAACCAGGCTGGATTGTGTGAGGAGCTCACAAATCCTTGAAATATCTGGGCAAAGTCCCATTGGTGAGCTCCTCTGGCAGGCAAGGCAGCGTTGGCTGGGTCATGTAGCCCGCATGCCCAGCCACCGCATGCCTAAATAGCTTTTGTTCGGCCGGATCGAGGGGGCTAAACGGGCGCGGCACGGGCTAGAAAAGAGATGGAGTGATGTGGTACAGGAGGACGTGGAGCTGAGTGGACTTGCCGATGACTGGTACCAGTGGTGTCAAGCTCGGCCTCTGTGAAGAAGGCTCGTGAAGGACGCTACTGGGCAGTTGGAGGCAGTCGCCCTCCAACAACAACGGAGGGCGGAGGAGCGACACTCACAACAACGAGCGGAGCGCTGGGTGGCTAAAGCATAGCAAGTTGGTACAGTAGGGGGCACAGGTGGTGCATCAGCCAGTCATCGCGGTCATCTCGGTCAGTCGACCCGTGGCACCTGGGTCTGCCCCGTGACCTCCTGCCAGCGGGTGTTCGACACTTCACGTGGCCTCAAGGTGCACATGGCCTGGCACAAGCGTCGTGGTGACGTCACCGCCACTTAGTGGCGAATGGCGGTTGTTGTTGTTGTGTGTGAGTCTGAGAGTGGGAGCGTGAGTGTGTGTGTGTGAGTCTGAGAGTGTGAGAGTGATTGTGTGTGTGAAAGTCTGAGAGTGTGAGCGAGTGTGTGTGTGTGTGTGAGTCTGACAGTGTGAGGGTGAGTGTGTGTGTGAGTCTGAGAGTGTGTGTGTGTGTGAGTCTGAGAGTGTGAGAGTGTGTGTGTGAGTCTGAGAGTGTGAGAGTGTGTGTGTGCGAGTCTGAGAGTGTGAGAGTGAGTGTGTGAGTCTGAGAGTGTGAGAGTGAGAGTGGGAGAGTAAGTGTGTGTGTGTTAGTCTGAGAGTGTGAGAGTGAGTGTGTGTGTGTGAGTCTGGGGCAATAGTGGAGAGAGTGGAGAGTTTCCCATACCTGGGCAGTGTGCTTATGACCGGCTCCAGTTTAACAGCAGAGGTCTCACTCCGAATCAGTCGAGCGGCAATATCTTTACATTGGTTATGTAACGCTGTGTGGAAGCTACCTGATCTGTCGCTCCGCACGAAGCTTCAGGTCTTCTCGGCCGCAGTCATTTCCTCCCTTCTCTATGCTTGCGAAACGTGGACCCCCCTAATGGAGCATTTTCGCCGGTTGGAAACATTTAGGCTGGCCTGTCTACGATCCATCCTGGGTTTAACCAGGCTGGATTGTGTGAGGAGCTCACAAATCCTTGAAATATCTGGGCAAAGTCCCATTGGTGAGCTCCTCTGGCAGGCAAGGCAGCGTTGGCTGGGTCATGTAGCCCGCATGCCCAGCCACCGCATGCCTAAATAGCTTTTGTTCGGCCGGATCGAGGGGGCTAAACGGGCGCGGCACGGGCTAGAAAAGAGATGGAGTGATGTGGTACAGGAGGACGTGGAGCTGAGTGGACTTGCCGATGACTGGTACCAGTGGTGTCAAGCTCGGCCTCTGTGAAGAAGGCTCGTGAAGGACGCTACTGGGCAGTTGGAGGCAGTCGCCCTCCAACAACAACGGAGGGCGGAGGAGCGACACTCACAACAACGAGCGGAGCGCTGGGTGGCTAAAGCATAGCAAGTTGGTACAGTAGGGGGCACAGGTGGTGCATCAGCCAGTCATCTCGGTCATCTCGGTCAGTCGACCCGTGGCACCTGGGTCTGCCCCGTGACCTCCTGCCAGCGGGTGTTCGACACTTCACGTGGCCTCAAGGTGCACATGGCCTGGCACAAGCGTCGTGGTGACGTCACCGCCACTTAGTGGCGAATGGCGGTTGTTGTTGTTGTGTGTGAGTCTGAGAGTGGGAGCGTGAGTGTGTGTGTGTGAGTCTGAGAGTGTGAGAGTGATTGTGTGTGTGAAAGTCTGAGAGTGTGAGCGAGTGTGTGTGTGTGTGTGAGTCTGACAGTGTGAGGGTGAGTGTGTGTGTGAGTCTGAGAGTGTGTGTGTGTGTGAGTCTGAGAGTGTGAGAGTGTGTGTGTGAGTCTGAGAGTGTGAGAGTGTGTGTGTGCGAGTCTGAGAGTGTGAGAGTGAGTGTGTGAGTCTGAGAGTGTGAGAGTGAGAGTGGGAGAGTAAGTGTGTGTGTGTTAGTCTGAGAGTGTGAGAGTGAGTGTGTGTGTGTGAGTCTGGGGCAATAGTGGAGAGAGTGGAGAGTTTCCCATACCTGGGCAGTGTGCTTATGACCGGCTCCAGTTTAACAGCAGAGGTCTCACTCCGAATCAGTCGAGCGGCAATATCTTTACATTGGTTATGTAACGCTGTGTGGAAGCTACCTGATCTGTCGCTCCGCACGAAGCTTCAGGTCTTCTCGGCCGCAGTCATTTCCTCCCTTCTCTATGCTTGCGAAACGTGGACCCCCCTAATGGAGCATTTTCGCCGGTTGGAAACATTTAGGCTGGCCTGTCTACGATCCATCCTGGGTTTAACCAGGCTGGATTGTGTGAGGAGCTCACAAATCCTTGAAATATCTGGGCAAAGTCCCATTGGTGAGCTCCTCTGGCAGGCAAGGCAGCGTTGGCTGGGTCATGTAGCCCGCATGCCCAGCCACCGCATGCCTAAATAGCTTTTGTTCGGCCGGATCGAGGGGGCTAAACGGGCGCGGCACAGGCTAGAGAAGAGATGGAGTGATGTGGTACAGGAGGACGTGGAGCTGAGTGGACTTGCCGATGACTGGTACCAGTGGTGTCAAGCTCGGCCTCTGTGAAGAAGGCTCGTGAAGGACGCTACTGGGCAGTTGGAGGCAGTCGCCCTCCAACAACAACGGAGGGCGGAGGAGCGACACTCACAACAACGAGCGGAGCGCTGGGTGGCTAAAGCATAGCAAGTTGGTACAGTAGGGGGCACAGGTGGTGCATCAGCCAGTCATCTCGGTCATCTCGGTCAGTCGACCCGTGGCACCTGGGTCTGCCCCGTGACCTCCTGCCAGCGGGTGTTCGACACTTCACGTGGCCTCAAGGTGCACATGGCCTGGCACAAGCGTCGTGGTGACGTCACCGCCACTTAGTGGCGAATGGCGGTTGTTGTTGTTGTGTGTGAGTCTGAGAGTGGGAGTGTGAGTGTGTGTGTGTGAGTCTGAGAGTGTGAGAGTGATTGTGTGTGTGAGAGTTTGAGAGTGTGAGCGAGTGTGTGTGTGTGTGTGTGAGTCTGACAGTGTGAGGGTGAGTGTGTGTGTGAGTCTGAGAGTGTGTGTGTGTGTGAGTCTGAGAGTGTGAGAGTGTGTGTGTGAGTCTGAGAGTGTGAGAGTGTGTGTGTGCGAGTCTGAGAGTGTGAGAGTGAGTGTGTGAGTCTGAGAGTGTGAGAGTGAGAGTGGGAGAGTAAGTGTGTGTGTGTTAGTCTGAGAGTGTGAGAGTGTGTGTGTGAGTCTGGGGCAATAGTGGAGAGGGTGGAGAGTTTCCCATACCTGGGCAGTGTGCTTATGACCGGCTCCAGTTTAACAGCAGAGGTCTCACTCCGAATCAGTCGAGCGGCAATATCTTTACATTGGTTATGTAACGCTGTGTGGAAGCTACCTGATCTGTCGCTCCGCACGAAGCTTCAGGTCTTCTCGGCCGCAGTCATTTCCTCCCTTCTCTATGCTTGCGAAACGTGGACCCCCCTAATGGAGCATTTTCGCCGGTTGGAAACATTTAGGCTGGCCTGTCTACGATCCATCCTGGGTTTAACCAGGCTGGATTGTGTGAGGAGCTCACAAATCCTTGAAATATCTGGGCAAAGTCCCATTGGTGAGCTCCTCCGGCAGGCAAGGCAGCGTTGGCTGGGTCATGTAGCCCGCATGCCCAGCCACCGCATGCCTAAATAGCTTTTGTTCGGCCGGATCGAGGGGGCTAAACGGGCGCGGCACAGGCTAGAGAAGAGATGGAGTGATGTGGTACAGGAGGACGTGGAGCTGAGTGGACTTGCCGATGACTGGTACCAGTGGTGTCAAGCTCGGCCTCTGTGAAGAAGGCTCGTGAAGGACGCTACTGGGCAGTTGGAGGCAGTCGCCCTCCAACAACAACGGAGGGCGGAGGAGCGACACTCACAACAACGAGCGGAGCGCTGGGTGGCTAAAGCATAGCAAGTTGGTACAGTAGGGGGCACAGGTGGTGCATCAGCCAGTCATCTCGGTCATCTCGGTCAGTCGACCCGTGGCACCTGGGTCTGCCCCGTGACCTCCTGCCAGCGGGTGTTCGACACTTCACGTGGCCTCAAGGTGCACATGGCATGGCACAAGCGTCGTGGTGACGTCACCGCCACTTAGTGGCGAATGGCGGTTGTTGTTGTTGTGTGTGAGTCTGAGAGTGGGAGTGTGAGTGTGTGTGTGTGAGTCTGAGAGTGTGAGAGTGATTGTGTGTGTGAGAGTTTGAGAGTGTGAGCGAGTGTGTGTGTGTGTGTGTGAGTCTGACAGTGTGAGGGTGAGTGTGTGTGTGAGTCTGAGAGTGTGTGTGTGTGTGAGTCTGAGAGTGTGAGAGTGTGTGTGTGAGTCTGAGAGTGTGAGAGTGTGTGTGTGTGAGTCTGAGAGTGTGAGAGTGAGTGTGTGAGTCTGAGAGTGTGAGAGTGAGAGTGGGAGAGTAAGTGTGTGTGTGTTAGTCTGAGAGTGTGAGAGTGTGTGTGTGAGTCTGGGGCAATAGTGGAGAGGGTGGAGAGTTTCCCATACCTGGGCAGTGTGCTTATGACCGGCTCCAGTTTAACAGCAGAGGTCTCACTCCGAATCAGTCGAGCGGCAATATCTTTACATTGGTTATGTAACGCTGTGTGGAAGCTACCTGATCTGTCGCTCCGCACGAAGCTTCAGGTCTTCTCGGCCGCAGTCATTTCCTCCCTTCTCTATGCTTGCGAAACGTGGACCCCCCTAATGGAGCATTTTCGCCGGTTGGAAACATTTAGGCTGGCCTGTCTACGATCCATCCTGGGTTTAACCAGGCTGGATTGTGTGAGGAGCTCACAAATCCTTGAAATATCTGGGCAAAGTCCCATTGGTGAGCTCCTCCGGCAGGCAAGGCAGCGTTGGCTGGGTCATGTAGCCCGCATGCCCAGCCACCGCATGCCTAAATAGCTTTTGTTCGGCCGGATCGAGGGGGCTAAACGGGCGCGGCACGGGCTAGAGAAGAGATGGAGTGATGTGGTACAGGAGGACGTGGAGCTGAGTGGACTTGCCGATGACTGGTACCAGTGGTGTCAAGCTCGGCCTCTGTGAAGAAGGCTCGTGAAGGACGCTACTGGGCAGTTGGAGGCAGTCGCCCTCCAACAACAATGGAGGGCGGAGGAGCGACACTCACAACAACGAGCGGAGCGCTGGGTGGCTAAAGCATAGCAAGTTGGTACAGTAGGGGGCACAGGTGGTGCATCAGCCAGTCATCTCGGTCATCTCGGTCAGTCGACCCGTGGCACCTGGGTCTGCCCCGTGACCTCCTGCCAGCGGGTGTTCGACACTTCACGTGGCCTCAAGGTGCACATGGCCTGGCACAAGCGTCGTGGTGACGTCACCGCCACTTAGTGGCGAATGGCGGTTGTTGTTGTTGTGTGTGAGTCTGAGAGTGGGAGCGTGAGTGTGTGTGTGTGAGTCTGAGAGTGTGAGAGTGAGTGTGTGTGTGTGAATCTGAGAGTGTGAGAGTGAGTGTGTGAGTTTGAGAGTGTGAGAGTGAGTCTGAGAGTATGAGAGTGAGTGTGTGTGAGTCTGAGAGTGAGTGAGTGTGTGTGTGTGAGTCTGAGAGTGTGAGAGTGAGTGAGTGTGTGTGTGTAAGTCTGAGAGTGTGAGAGTGAGTGAGTGTGTGTGTGAGTCTGAGAGTGTGAGGGTGAGTGAGTGTGTGTGTGAGTCTGAGAGTGTGAGAGTGAGTGAGTGTGTGTGTGTGAGTCTGAGAGTGTGAGAGTGAGTGTGTGTGTGTGTGAGTCTGACAGTGTGAGTGTGTGTGTTTGAGTCTGATAGTGTGAGTGTGTGTGTGTGAGTCTGAGAGTGTGAGAGTCAGTGTATGTGTGTGTGTGTCTGAGAGTGTGAAAGTAAGTGTATGTGTGAGTCTGAGAGTGTGAGAGTGAGTGTATGTGTGTGTGAGTCTGAGAGTGTGAGAGTCAGTGTATGTGTGTGTGTGTCTGAGAGTGTGAAAGTAAGTGTATGTGTGAGTCTGAGAGTGTGAGAGTGAGTGTATGTGTGTGTGAGTCTGAGAGTGTGAGAGTGAGTGTATGTGTGTGAGAGTCTGAGAGTGTGAGTGTGTGTGTGTGAGTCTGAGAGTGAAAGTGAGTATATGTGTGGGAGTCTGAGAGTGTGAGAGTGAGTGTGTGTGAGTTTGAGAGTGTGAGAGTGAGTGTGTGTGTGAGTCTGAGAGTGTGAGAGTGAGTGTGTGTGTGTGTGAGTCTGATAGTGTGAGAGTGAGTGTGTGTGAGTCTGAGTCTGAGAGTGTGAGATGTGTGTGTGAGTCTGAGAGTGTGAGAGTGAGTGTATGCGTGTGTGAGTTTGAGAGTGTGAGAAGTGAGTGTGTGTGTGTCTGAGAGTGTGAGAGGGTGAGAGTGAGTGTGTGTGTGTCTTAGAGTGTGTCTGAGAGTGTGAGAAGTGAGTGTGTGTGTGTCTGAGAGTGTGAGAGGGTGAAAGTGAGTGTGTGTGTGTCTTAGAGTGTGTCTGAGAGTGTGAGGGTGAATGTGTGTGAGTCTGAGACCGTGGGAGTGAGTGTGTGTGTGAGTCTGAGAGTGAGTGTGTGTGTGAGTCTGAGAGTGTGAGAGTGAGGGTATGTGTGTGTGAGTCTTAGTTACCTAGAGTGTTATACAGGTAGGAACAACAGGTTCCACACTGTCCACCAGGGATTATTTGTCTGTCTGTCGTGCATACACGGAATTCCGCCCACACATGCACCTCCCCACCGAACACCGAGCTACGCCGCAATTGGTTGACGATGTCGGGGAGGGTGGGAGGGAAGGGTAAACATGCACACTCATCCAACTGCCCCCCCCCCCTGAACGCCGCGCTGTCCAACCAAGTTCCTACCTGCCCACTCCGAAGGAACGTGTTGTGGGGTGGTGCAGTGGTTAGAGCACTGTGGGGGAGGGAGGGGGGAGCCAAGGTTCTCTCTTACGCCATCGTCCCTCGCACCGCGCGCCGCGTGGCGCTCAACGCCGAGAGGGTGGAGCTCCACCGCGGGCGTGCATGGAACACGCGTCACGTGACGCTACGGGGTGACGTGAAGATCTACCTTTCACTACAACACGACAAATATTGTCTCAACATGCATTAGTACCACACATACACTGTGTGGTATTACAGGGAGAGAGACACTGCAAACTCCAAATATACAACAGCTGTCAGGGTCGGAATCCAACCCACGACCTCCTCCATATCAGTCGAGGGAGTTAACAGCTCCTAGTCACCACGGCGCCCCTCCTTAACGTGATACACTAATCCGATGTGAACCCAACCTCGAGCCTCAGGGTGTTTAGCAACGCGTAGATGATTTGAAACGCATTGATTATATCGTACCAGTTGTGTAATTGTGTGAACGCGAATCGCATTGTGCTCTGGGCTGTGGGTGAAATTTCTATTTGCTTCATTGCTGGCATGAGTTTGACTTGTTTTGCTTTTTTTCATTTTTGTGCCCCAGGTCACTCTTGTCAATGAGACTCATCCTGATCTCCTGAGTTCTCACCTCGTTAAATTTAAATTCAACTGGACTCGATCATCAGCATCAGCAGAAGTATCATCAGCAGTAGAATTAGTAACAGGAGCAACAGCATCAACAGCAGTAGCGCCATCATTATCATCATCAGCATCGGGAGTAGAACCAGCAGCATCAATAATGATAGAATCATTATCAGCAGTAACAGAATTATCATCACTCTTGCAACCGAGACTCATCCTGGTCTCTTGAGTTCTCACTTGGTTAAACAAATCGACTTTAACACGTAGGCTTTCGCAACCAATATTATCAATGATAAAGGTTTATTGGGTTAGATCGCGTAAATATACATGGACTTGATTGTGTTCTGGATTACCTGTGAATTGGAATAACATTGTATTGTGGGTAAAGGGTCAATGTGTTCTGGGTGAATAAAAAATGAAATCTGAAAATCTATTTTCAAGATTGTAATCCAGGCTGTGAATTTCATAGCTGAATGTATTACTTACTGTTAGTAGATCAGCTTATTGGAGAGTATATTTAGTATACTGATGATACTATGTAGTTTATACTTAAGTTGTTTACGTGGTGGTTGAGTTACTGCAGCTACATACTATTAACATTCCTTCACTTCATTAATGCTACTCCTACCCCCTCCCTTTGATTCTGCTAATCCTGCATAATGCACGGGCATAATGACGTTAAACCCCTTCCCACCTCCTACGCACTTCACAAGTAGTACTAATCCCATATCTGCATTTCCCATAAATATGCTAAATTCCTATTGATATGCAAATTATTTTGTTAAGGCGCACCTTCCCGCTCCAACCTAGCTTAAATAGACACTCCAAGCCTGGGGCGTGTCATTCAGACCCTGTCTTCTCGACAGACCTGTTTCTTCACCTGAGGACGGCTGCTTGCGGTGTGGCCGAAACGTCGTGAGAATTATTTTATTATGTTTTATTTTTATTATTTTATTACTTCCCTTCTACGTTACTTTACCGAAAGAACCAAGAAGATGAATCTCTGCCGTCACGAAAGCTTTAAATCGAAATCACCCAAATGTCAACAAGACGCAGGGAACTACTAACTTTTATATTTATATACTGTAGATGTCCATAATGCTGGTTGTTTGGGTGAGATGGTTAACCCCGAAAAAACTGTATAATGGATATTGGTCGCGAAGGCTTTATGTGTGTAATGCGAGCGTAAATGGGGTTGTTGCTGGGCTCTGGTCCAATCACACGGCCCGGGGTATTGGGGGGCGGAGCCTGGTCTGCGGGGCATGTGGGAGGGGCCACCGTTCACCTCGCCTCCAATGGGAGGCGAAGTGAATGGGGGCGGAGCCAGCAGGGTAGTATGGGAAGGCCGGATCTGAGGATCCGGAAGGGGAGGAGTCAGGGTCACGTGGGGGAAATGTATATAAGTGGGAGCCCGGAAGAGATCAGGGCAGTCGGGGAAGTTAAGAGGCTGAGCCACGTTGGGTGGTGAGGAAAGATCCGCGCCATCGGCCACGTGGCCGAAGGACCTCAGCACGCCGTCGGCCAGCGGTGTGCGGAGTGTAGGAATAGAGGAGCTAACGGATGAGCGTGCGGAGCACGCGAGAGAGAGAGAGAGCGTGCGGGGCACGCGAGAGGGAGCATGCGCGGGGCGCGCGAGACGACATTGGTCCGAGAGGAGGCCAGTGGGGGGTGCGGAGAAGAACCTAAATAAAAAACAAGCGGAGACCAGCAGTGCCTGACGGAGTCTTTTATTATACGTGTTAAACTACTGAAGTTGTGTTATGGTGATGTGTTAACTTTCCTTGTACTTGCAATACTATCATGTTTGTGTACTGTTTGTTGTTGTAACGTTCTTATCCCGTGCTCCTACTGGACATTGGTTAAAAAGAGCTTTACAGGTCATCGGATTCCTCCTGCAGTATAAATATTCAGATTCTGATGTACGTCAGTCCAAAGATGCCATATTAACATTTGTGATAATAACAAATCGCATTGCCAGTATCTGCTTTGATCCACATTGCTCACCATAGCTGTTGGGCTGTTCGGAATGTACCACTCACTCAGCGGGGGGGGGGGGGGGGGGGGGGGGGATAGCAACAATTTCGCATGAACTTTTACTTTAAAACATAAATACACGAAGCAAGGCACAGCATGATAAAATCACTGTAACTGTTATTATACAATTGTAATAAAGGTCGGGAAGCAACTTCTGGAATCAGGGTCTTTATTTTTCTTTAGTTCACAACTCTCTTCATATAAATTCCACTACTGTCTTACTCCTTCACGCTGTTGACAGACAGCATGAGAGGGAGAGAGACTCTTGCTGCCACGTGGCAGGCCTGGACCCCCACTCCTGCGTGGCCTCACCCTTCGTTCGTTCCAGATCTGACCACGTGTTGCCCGTTTCCACCTCTTTTAATACCTGGGTCACGTGGTACCTTTCCACCAGTCATGGTTAACCTTCATGGAATCTTCCAGATTCCATCCTACGATCCCAGGACCACGCCCCTGACTCGTCCCCCCATTGGCTGTAGCTAAAGCCAGCAGATCCAATCATTTCCTCCCAGGTGTCACCTTCCCATTACGTCAGGGCCAAGCCCCTAGACCTCTCCCCATTGGCTATGGGCCAGGACCGGTAGAGCCAATCATCATAACGAGGTGTGATCAATCAACCACCCGGATATACCCTCACATTTCAATCACCCCCCCCCCCCACCGGTGTAAAAAAGTCAGCCGTCTCGGCTGGGAAAAAGGTTTACGGCCCGAATCCTGTGAATAACATTTTAGGGCGTCCATGACGCATAACAAGGTAAGGGGAATAGGGCGCCAACAATGCGCAGAGGAATTAAAACATTACAGACGTAAAAAAAAACACATACATTAGGGCGCCCCTGTAGCGCAGTAACACCAGGGCGACAGACAGCAATGACAACAGTAATAGCGAAATGGAAGAGACTTTGACCGCATACGCGACGCCGGACCCTCTCCTCCCCTTGCGCGTGGTTGCCTCGCCGACTGTAAAATGCAGCTCCAACCAACTCGCCCTCGCATTAAATTGACTTGCTCTTCCCTACATTCATGGCCTCCTTCAGCTACGAATATTCCATCAAGATCGTTAAGATCCTCAGCTTGTGCATTGCTCACCGTCCCACGGTCTCTAGGCTACACACGTGGGGGGTGACGGTGCCTTGGCAATCGCGGCACCTAAACTCTGGAACTCGTTGCCCTTCGAGGTCAAGGGGACTTCGGAGTCACTGCTCATCTTCACATCTCCACTAAAGCCGTATCTGTTTAAAATGGCTTTCTCCCTTTAGTGGTGTTCAAATGTCCTTCTCACTTCTTTTCTTGGGTGATGTTCACTATTTTCTGCATTACCATGCATAGCACCCCGAGAGCGATTGTTTATGGGCGCTTAGTAAATGTAAATTATAATTATTATATTGTTATTAAATTACCATGATTGATTTATTTTTTAAGCAGTAATAATTAATTATTTTATTACTATAGGGGTTATTCCCATTATTATCATCAAAGTATTACAACATAATTGTTCTTTTATTAAATGATTACACTGGTCAACAAAAAAAACTAAAAATATTTCTGGCCTGGACTTTTGCAGCTGTTTTAGACTAATTTCAGGGTGCTGATTCCAAATCTGATCTCAGATTTGCTCTATCACATCTCATTTTTAAATCCTTTATATTAAGTTCACTTGCTTGCTTGCGCACTTCCGACCGTGCAAATCAGCCATCTCAAGCCAGAGGACGAGAGGACTCTAGCCGCCACGCATATAAAGGATTTATAGTGAAAAACTTAGTTTTTACGGGTTAATTTTTATGTTATCGGCATACCCCATTTTCATTGATTTTACCCGAAATTAACTCTGTCACATATGATTGCAAGTTGTTGCGAGTCAGTGACTGCTTTAGTGTTAAAATATGGTGTTGTATTTTTAGAATAGTGTGTTTATAATATCATTTTATGTAGATCTCCACATTTATATAATATTTTTATTCTGCAGGGCGTGATCTAACAATGGCTACAACATCCGACAGAAGAAAATGCAGTAATGACCCAGATATCTTCTGCTACATCTGTGGCAGCTTCACTTTGCAGGATCAAAGGGGCAAAATCAATTCCATTGTCAAGAAGGTTTATCTTGCCTACTTTAAAGTACGACTTGGAGACCAAGACAAAAATTGGGCTCTTCACAAAGTGTGTAAAACCTGTGTTGAAACTTTGCGATAATGGTCTAAAGGAAAGAATGCTAAGCTGAAGTTTGGTGTGCCAATGGTTTGGAGAGAACCTACAAACCATTTGGATAACTGCTACTTCTGCCTTGTCAATGTAAAATGTTTCAATAAGAAAAACAAACAACACTTACAATACCCAGATATCCCATCTGCCAGACGACCAGTTGAACACTGTGAGAAAATACCTGTGCCTGTATTTACTGAGCTACTAGAGATTGATGTTGAATCCCTCAGTTTACCTGCTTCTACAGTCTGCTGAATTGTTGGCTTCCAGGCTGCAGAGAAATGACTACTCAGACCTGGCACTAGTGTCTCCTTGTATCGTAACAGAGAAGCAGCACTGCGAAAGTACTTCCATTCAGATGGTCAACTTGTTTATTGTAATGATGTTGAAGGGCTTCTTCTCAATATGGGACTGCCCGCATATGATTCAAGTGAATGGAGACTTTTAATTGACAGTAGTAAAAGGAGTTTGAAATGTGTGTTACTTCACAATAGAAATATATATGGTTCAATCCCAATAGGACACTCTGTAAAAATGAATGAAGAGTATGCCAACATCAAGATTGTTCTGGATAGATTGGAATACCATGTTCATGGATGGCTAATTTGTGTTGATTTGAAAGTGGTTAATTTTGTGCTGGGTCAGCAAGGAGGTCACACCAAATACCCTTGTTTCCTGTGCTACTGGAACAGTAGGGCTATATTAGAACACTGGGTTAAAAAGAACTGGTCACCAAGAATCAGTTTGATGCCTGGTGACAAGAACATCAAGAATGAGCCTCTGGTTGATAGGAATAAAATTGTATTTTCCCCCACTGCACATAAAACTTGGGTTAATGAAGCAATTCGTCAAAGCTCTTGATCACACCGGATACTGATTCAGCTATATATGTTCAACCTTTTCAAGTCTCAGTGCCAAGAAAAAAAAGGCAGGAATATTTGATAGCCCTCAAATAAGAACACTCATCAGGGATCCACACTTTGTTACAACAATGACTGCGGCAGAGGCTAGAGCTTGGAATGCATTCTCTGATGTGGTGCGGAATTTCCTTGGGAACAGGAAAGCGGACAACTATCGAGAGATTGTGGAGGAGCTGCTCTTGAGTTTCCAAGCACTTGGATGTAGAATGAGGATCAAGGTTCACTACTTACATAGTCACTTGGCCCAGTTTCCAGAGAACATGGGTCACGTGAGCGAAGAGCAAGGTGAACGCTTTCATCAAGACAATAAAGTTATGGAAGAACGTTACCAAGGCCGATGGGACTCAAACATGATGGCAGATTACTGCTGGTCCTTGATGAGAGACATTCCACAAGCTATACATCGGAGATCGTCAAAGAAGAGGTCCTTTATGCAAATGCAACATCACTATTGTGAATGACCTTTTTGTACATATTTTTCTTATCTTCACAATTCAATTCTTACATGGTAATATGCATTCACTCACATTGATATGCAGTCACTCTCACAACTTTGTGCTACGGCTCATTAAATGTTTGTTTCATTATTATTGTATATTGTATCTTATCTTATTCTTGTATGGATGTCTGTTTAGATATTCGTATATGAGCATAAATTTGCCTTTGTATTTTGAAAATGCAATATTTGATATCTCAAAAACCGTATGTGATAGACAAAAACTGATGCCAGATTTGGAATCAGCACCCCAACATTACCTTAAGACCGTTGGAATACCTTATGCCAGAAAAAGTGTGTTGACCAGTGTTATTATTATTACTTGATGCTCACGCCAGTTGGTTCAGGGCACGCGGTCGGCAACCTGCAGCTCCGTAGCAGCGTGCGGCTCTATGAGGGACGGCTGCTTCGTGAGACGTTTTTTATTTATCAAGGACCACCACCACCACCGTGTTTCGTTCGCACACCACGTTTTTATTTATCAAGGACCACCACCACCATCACGTTGGATTGTGGCTCTTGGAATAACGAGTTGTTTGGTTTCTATTTTACTTACCGAATTGTAAAAAATAAGAAAAATGTCTTTCGTTGTTTTGGTTGGTGACCCCCCTGGTTTAGGGGAATCGTTTTACTTTTAAACCTTGAATACGAACTGACAGCTGTGTGGTTTGCTGGGCAAAACGCACAGCCTTACCCGAGCGGGAATGTTTTTTTTGTTTAGGTGACAAACCTTACTCATTGGTTGTGTCGGGTGGTTGCGGGTATAACGACACTTTTATATTCATGCGATCTACCCCAAAACACTTTTAATTAATAATATTGGTCGCAAAAGCCTACTTATAATTTTAAATCTTTAATAAAATTTACACGGTGCGGTTTACAGTGGAAAAACACAGCCTCACCCAAGCGGGTGTAACCAGTCTATAGGACAAACCATCACTGTTCTCATGGTTACCGTGGGGGTTTTGTTCAATATATCAAATGCGACTCTTTAACCTCGACACTGTGTGTGTGATTGTGACGCCACGTCTACACAGGTGAGTTCGGGCTGCCGCGTGCAACATTCCAGGGCGCGTCTCGTGGTGTTTATAATTTAGCTGCAGGTGAAGTCAGCTCGTTTCCTTGTTCGTTGTCGCTGCTCTGTAATTTTTTTTTACATCTCGATGCGGTGGCTGGAAGATGTTAACTACCTCGCCCGGTATACAGGAGGTCGTCGGTTTGATCCAGACCCTGACACCTGTACATGTACTTGGAGTTTGCTTGTCTCTCTCCCTGTAGTCGCGTGAATTTGTCTCCGGGTTCTCCAATTTTTCCCGCCACACTTAGAAACGTGCGTTTAGAGTGTTTGGCTGAGAAAAATGTCCACATAATAAGCCACGTCGTTAAATTTCGATTTAAAGCTTTCGTGACTGCAGGGATTCATCTTCTTGGTTCTTTCGGTAAAGTCACGTAGAAGGGAAGTAATAAAATAATAAAAATAAAACATAATAAAACAATTCTCACGACGTTTCGGCCACAACGCAAGCAGCCGTCCTCAGGTGAAAAAACCAGGTCCGTCGAGGCGACAGAGTCTGAATGAAACAGCACACGAGCTTGGAGCATATATATAAGCTGGGCGCCTTGACAAAGGAATTTGCATATCAAGAGGAATTTAGCATATTTATGGGAAATGCAGGAATGTGATTAGTTTTACATATGCATGTGCATTATGCAGGATTAACAGCATCAAAGGGAGCTGCAGGTACTGCTGCTGCTGCAGTTGCTGCTGCTGCTGCTGTTTCTGCTGCTACTGCAGTTTCTGCTGCTGCTGCAGTTTCTGGTGCTGCTGCAGTTTCTGCTGCTGCTGCAGTTTCTGCTGCTGCTGCAGTTGCTGCTGCTGCTGCAGTTGCTGCCTTATCCATTTTTAATATAACACATGTATTATTTTACCCACCCTAATGTGTATCACACTGCTATATATTTACTATATAATTACGACACCATACATTACTCTGCACACTGCACCATGCCAGTGAGTGGAACGCGGTCTGAAAGTCACCGTAAACGTGAACCCAGTCAGTTAAGATCCGAAATGGTTTATTACGTCCTTCCAATGATTGCTAAGCCAGAATCCATCTTCTCGGTTAAAATTGTCTCTGTGTTTGTATATGTGGATCGCCTCATGAACGAATCTCTCATGATAGCCAGATGGCTTGCAGAGAACCTCTGTCTTGGAGAAGTCAATGTCATGTGAGCCCACTGAATTGTAACAGTGATCTGCCACGGCTGAGGTGTTTGTCCTACCGTGTTTCAGGTCTGCTTTGTGTTCACGGATGCGGTCCGAGACATGTCGTTTGGTTTCCCCAATGTAACTGCTACCACAGAGGCAACTTAGTTTGTAGACGCCAGGGTACTGTATGTCTGGAACCACATCTTTTACAGACGGTACCAGATCACGGATTTTATGTACTGTGTTGAATCGGACCTGGATCTTGTGTTTAATCAGGATTTTGGAGATCTTTTTTGTGACCCCAGCAATGTAGGGTAAGGTGATGGTCTTGAAAGGCTCCTCAACAGGATCCTTCTTGATGGTTGGAGTGATGGCTTTGCGGATTGTATAGTCGGAGTAACCATTAGCCTTAAGAGCTTGGCGTATGTGTTTGAGTTCACTGCCAATGTGTTCCTGGTCGGAAATGCATTGGGCTCTATGATATAGAGTCTTGATGAGGGAATTCTTCTGGGATGGATGGTGGTGGGAATCCGGTTTTAGGTAAGCATCCGTATGGGTGGCTTTCCTGTAGACAGAGTGGCTCATTGAACCATCAGGTCTCCTTTTGATTAGGACATCCAAAAAGGGTAGCTTGCCATCTTTTTCGACTTCCATGGTGAATCTGATGGCTGGGTGTATGGAATTGATGTGGTCGAGAAATTGGTCTAGAGCAGGCCGGCCATGTGGCCAGATGACAAAAGTGTCATCTACGTACCTCTTCCATAAGGTCGGGCGTAGAGTGGCAGTCTGGATGGCGTCCATCTCAAATTTCTCCATGAAGATGTTGGCTACAACCGGAGATAGGGGGGAGCCCATTGGGGTGCCCTCAGTTTGCTTGTAGAAAGTTCCATTCCAGGTGAAGTATGTATTGGTTAAGCAGTGTCTCACCAGGGGGGGTACCCCAGCATTCAGTCCTTGATGAACCAAGTCTTCAATGATTGCGATGGTGTCAGGTACAGGAACCTTGGTGAATAAGGCAACCACATCAAAACTGACAAGCAGGTCGTCTGGGGACAGGGCAATCCCCTTGATTGTCGATACCAGGTCAGTAGAGTTTAGTACCGCAGAGGTGGTTTTTCCAGTGAAAGGCCGTAGGATTTCAGACAAAAAACGAGCCAATTTATAGGTGGGGGAGTTGATAGTAGAGACAATGGGACGAAGAGGTGTATCTTCTTTATGTATCTTTGGCAAGCCGTATAATCTTGGTGGCCTGGCTGCAGAAGGTTTCAACGAGAACTGTTTGGTCTGATCAATTAATGCGGTTGAATCAGAAATGATTTTGTTGGTTTTAGTGACGAGGCTGTTGGTGGGGTCTCTTTTTATTTTTGTATAGCTGCCATCGTTGAGTAGTTCTTGAATTTTTTTTGTTGTATTCTATTTTGTCCATGATGACAGTGGCATTGCCTTTGTCGGCTGAGAGGATGACAATGTCATCCCTCTTTTTTAATTGAGCTAATTCAAAACGCTCATCTTTGCTGATGTTGCTAGCTGGCATCTTAGCGTTTTTGAGGGTTGCAGAGATTTCAGATCTTGCTACGTCTGCAGCGATGTGACTCAAGCCCTTGAGAGCTACATCTACTCGAGCAATTATATCATTAACTGGTATGTGTCTAGGTGTGACTGCAAAGTTTAGTCCTTTAGCTAAAACGGATTTCAGACCTTCAGAAATAGGACTGTTACTGCGATTAATTACGACTTTGTTAACATCTAGCTTTTCAATGTGTGGGTCCGGTTTCTTGTTTGAGAGGCGGTTGAATTTGGAAATCAAGTTGTCCTTACATTTAGTCGACATAGCGGCAGCTGAAGAGGCAGTCATTTTTCAACATGTTCCCAATCCGATGTGGACATTGTTGCACTCAAAGATAAGTGTGATTTGTAGAGTGTCTTGTCTAACTGATCTAGTTCGGTGCGCGTAAGTCTGATTTTCTCTGAGATAAGAGCTAAGCTAGTTCTAGATAAAATTCGTTTCGCATTAGAAGAAGTTACAGCAGCAGATGTTAGTGTAAATGCGTTTGGTATTACCTTAGAGTCGCGGCATCTCTTCAGAAAGGTGAGAGACTCGATTAGCTGAGCCTTCTTATCACGGAGCTTGTTGAAGGATCTCAAAGTTATGTGGAAACCCTCCCCGTAAAGGCGGTTAAATTTCGATTTAAAGCTTTCGTGACTGCAGGGATTCATCTTCTTGGTTCTTTCGGTAAAGTCACGTAGAAGGGAAGTAATAAAATAATAAAAATAAAACATAATAAAACAATTCTCACGACGTTTCGGCCACAACGCAAGCAGCCGTCCTCAGGTGAAAAACCAGGTCCGTCGAGGCGACAGAGTCTGAATGAAACAGCACACGAGCTTGGAGCATATATATAAGCTGGGCGCCTTGACAAAGGAATTTGCATATCAAGAGGAATTTAGCATATTTATGGGAAATGCAGGAATGTGATTAGTTTTACATATGCATGTGCATTATGCAGGATTAACAGCATCAAAGGGAGCTGCAGGTACTGCTGCTGCTGCAGTTGCTGCTGCTGCTGCTGCTGTTTCTGCTGCTACTGCAGTTTCTGCTGCTGCTGCAGTTTCTGGTGCTGCTGCAGTTTCTGCTGCTGCTGCAGTTTCTGCTGCTGCTGCAGTTGCTGCTGCTGCTGCAGTTGCTGCCTTATCCATTTTTAATATAACACATGTATTATTTTACCCACCCTAATGTGTATCACACTGCTATATATTTACTATATAATTACGACACCATACATTACTCTGCACACTGCACCATGCCAGTGAGTGGAACGCGGTCTGAAAGTCACCGTAAACGTGAACCCAGTCAGTTAAGATCCGAAATGGTTTATTACGTCCTTCCAATGATTGCTAAGCCAGAATCCATCTTCTCGGTTAAAATTGTCTCTGTGTTTGTATATGTGGATCGCCTCATGAACGAATCTCTCATGATAGCCAGATGGCTTGCAGAGAACCTCTGTCTTGGAGAAGTCAATGTCATGTGAGCCCACTGAATTGTAACAGTGATCTGCCACGGCTGAGGTGTTTGTCCTACCGTGTTTCAGGTCTGCTTTGTGTTCACGGATGCGGTCCGAGACATGTCGTTTGGTTTCCCCAATGTAACTGCTACCACAGAGGCAACTTAGTTTGTAGACGCCAGGGTACTGTATGTCTGGAACCACATCTTTTACAGACGGTACCAGATCACGGATTTTATGTACTGTGTTGAATCGGACCTGGATCTTGTGTTTAATCAGGATTTTGGAGATCTTTTTTGTGACCCCAGCAATGTAGGGTAAGGTGATGGTCTTGAAAGGCTCCTCAACAGGATCCTTCTTGATGGTTGGAGTGATGGCTTTGCGGATTGTGTAGTCGGAGTAACCATTAGCCTTAAGAGCTTGGCGTACGTGTTTGAGTTCACTGCAATGTGTTCATGGTCGGAAATGCATTGGGCTCTATGATATAGAGTCTTGATGAGGGAATTCTTCTGGGATGGATGGTGGTGGGAATCCGGTTTTAGGTAAGCATCCGTATGGGTGGCTTTCCTGTAGACAGAGTGGCTCATTGAACCATCAGGTCTCCTTTTGATTAGGACATCCAAAAAGGGTAGCTTGCCATCATTTTTCGACTTCCATGGTGAATCTGATGGCTGGGTGTATGGAATTGATGTGGTCGAGAAATTGGTCTAGAGCAGGCCGGCCATGTGGCCAGATGACAAAAGTGTCATCTACGTACCTCTTCCATAAGGTCGGGCGTAGAGTGGCAGTCTGGATGGCGTCCATCTCAAATTTCTCCATGAAGATGTTGGCTACAACCGGAGATAGGGGGGAGCCCATTGGGGTGCCCTCAGTTTGCTTGTAGAAGTTCCATTCCAGGTGAAGTATGTATTGGTTAAGCAGTGTCTCACCAGGGGGGGTACCCCAGCATTCAGTCCTTGATGAACCAAGTCTTCAATGATTGCGATGGTGTCAGGTACAGGAACCTTGGTGAATAAGGCAACCACATCAAAACTGACAAGCAGGTCGTCTGGGGACAGGGCAATCCCCTTGATTGTCGATACCAGGTCAGTAGAGTTTAGTACCGCAGAGGTGGTTTTTCCAGTGAAAGGCCGTAGGATTTCAGACAAAAAACGAGCCAATTTATAGGTGGGGGAGTTGATAGTAGAGACAATGGGACGAAGAGGTGTATCTTCTTTATGTATCTTTGGCAAGCCGTATAATCTTGGTGGCCTGGCTGCAGAAGGTTTCAACGAGAACTGTTTGGTCTGATCAATTAATGCGGTTGAATCAGAAATGATTTTGTTGGTTTTAGTGACGAGGCTGTTGGTGGGGTCTCTTTTTATTTTTGTATAGCTGCCATCGTTGAGTAGTTCTTGAATTTTTTTTGTTGTATTCTATTTTGTCCATGATGACAGTGGCATTGCCTTTGTCGGCTGAGAGGATGACAATGTCATCCCTCTTTTTTAATTGAGCTAATTCAAAACGCTCATCTTTGCTGATGTTGCTAGCTGGCATCTTAGCGTTTTTGAGGGTTGCAGAGATTTCAGATCTTGCTACGTCTGCAGCGATGTGACTCAAGCCCTTGAGAGCTACATCTACTCGAGCAATTATATCATTAACTGGTATGTGTCTAGGTGTGACTGCAAAGTTTAGTCCTTTAGCTAAAACGGATTTCAGACCTTCAGAAATAGGACTGTTACTGCGATTAATTACGACTTTGTTAACATCTAGCTTTTCAATGTGTGGGTCCGGTTTCTTGTTTGAGAGGCGGTTGAATTTGGAAATCAAGTTGTCCTTACATTTAGTCGACATAGCGGCAGCTGAAGAGGCAGTCATTTTTTCAACATGTTCCCAATCCGATGTGGACATTGTTGCACTCAAAGATAAGTGTGATTTGTAGAGTGTCTTGTCTAACTGATCTAGTTCGGTGCGCGTAAGTCTGATTTTCTCTGAGATAAGAGCTAAGCTAGTTCTAGACAGAATTCGTTTCGCATTAGAAGAAGTTACAGCAGCAGATGTTAGTGTAAATGCGTTTGGTATTACCTTAGAGTCGCGGCATCTCTTCAGAAAGGTGAGAGACTCGATTAGCTGAGCCTTCTTATCACGGAGCTTGTTGAAGGATCTCAAAGTTATGTGGAAACCCTCCCCGTAGAGGCGGTTAAATTTCGATTTAAAGCTTTCGTGACTGCAGGGATTCATCTTCTTGGTTCTTTCGGTAAAGTCACGTAGAAGGGAAGTAATAAAATAATAAAAATAAAACATAATAAAACAATTCTCACGACGTTTCGGCCACAACGCAAGCAGCCGTCCTCAGGTGAAAAAACCAGGTCCGTCGAGGCGACAGAGTCTGAATGAAACAGCACACGAGCTTGGAGCATATATATAAGCTGGGCGCCTTGACAAAGGAATTTGCATATCAAGAGGAATTTAGCATATTTATGGGAAATGCAGGAATGTGATTAGTTTTACATATGCATGTGCATTATGCAGGATTAACAGCATCAAAGGGAGCTGCAGGTACTGCTGCTGCTGCAGTTGCTGCTGCTGCTGTTTCTGCTGCTACTGCAGTTTCTGCTGCTGCTGCAGTTTCTGGTGCTGCTGCAGTTTCTGCTGCTGCTGCAGTTTCTGCTGCTGCTGCAGTTGCTGCTGCTGCTGCTGCAGTTGCTGCCTTATCCATTTTTAATATAACACATGTATTATTTTACCCACCCTAATGTGTATCACACTGCTATATATTTACTATATAATTACGACACCATACATTACTCTGCACACTGCACCATGCCAGTGAGTGGAACGCGGTCTGAAAGAGACCCCACCAACAGCCTCGTCACTAAAACCAACAAAATCATTTCTGATTCAACCGCATTAATTGATCAGACCAAACAGTTCTCGTTGAAACCTTCTGCAGCCAGGCCACCAAGATTATACGGCTTGCCAAAGATACATAAAGAAGATACACCTCTTCGTCCCATTGTCTCTACTATCAACTCCCCCACCTATAAATTGGCTTGTTTTTTGTCTGAAATCCTACGGCCTTTCACTGGAAAAACCACCTCTGCGGTACTAAACTCTACTGACCTGGTATCGACAATCAAGGGGATTGCCCTGTCCCCAGACGACCTGCTTGTCAGTTTTGATGTGGTTGCCTTATTCACCAAGGTTCCTGTACCTGACACCATCGCAATCATTGAAGACTTGGTTCATCAAGGACTGAATGCTGGGGTACCCCCCCTGGTGAGACACTGCTTAACCAATACATACTTCACCTGGAATGGAACTTTCTACAAGCAAACTGAGGGCACCCCAATGGGCTCCCCCCTATCTCCGGTTGTAGCCAACATCTTCATGGAGAAATTTGAGATGGACGCCATCCAGACTGCCACTCTACGCCCGACCTTATGGAAGAGGTACGTAGATGACACTTTTGTCATCTGGCCACATGGCCGGCCTGCTCTAGACCAATTTCTCGACCACATCAATTCCATACACCCAGCCATCAGATTCACCATGGAAGTCGAAAAAGATGGCAAGCTACCCTTTTTGGATGTCCTAATCAAAAGGAGACCTGATGGTTCAATGAGCCACTCTGTCTACAGGAAAGCCACCCATACGGATGCTTACCTAAAACCGGATTCCCACCACCATCCATCCCAGAAGAATTCCCTCATCAAGACTCTATATCATAGAGCCCAATGCATTTCCGACCAGGAACACATTGGCAGTGAACTCAAACACGTACGCCAAGCTCTTAAGGCTAATGGTTACTCCGACTACACAATCCGCAAAGCCATCACTCCAACCATCAAGAAGGATCCTGTTGAGGAGCCTTTCAAGACCATCACCTTACCCTACATTGCTGGGGTCACAAAAAAGATCTCCAAAATCCTGATTAAACACAAGATCCAGGTCCGATTCAACACAGTACATAAAATCCGTGATCTGGTACCGTCTGTAAAAGATGTGGTTCCAGACATACAGTACCCTGGCGTCTACAAACTAAGTTGCCTCTGTGGTAGCAGTTACATTGGGGAAACCAAACGACATGTCTCGGACCGCATCCGTGAACACATAAGGCAGACCTGAAACACGGTAGGACAAACACCTCAGCCGTGGCAGATCACTGTTACAATTCAGTGGGCTCACATGACATTGACTTCTCCAAGACAGAGGTTCTCTGCAAGCCATCTGGCTATCATGAGAGATTCGTTCATGAGGCGATCCACATATACAAACACAGAGACAATTTAACCGAGAAGATGGATTCTGGCTTAGCAATCATTGGAAGGACGTAATAAACCATTTCGGATCTTAACTGACTGGGTTCACGTTTACGGTGACTTTCAGACCGCGTTCCACTCACTGGCATGGTGCAGTGTGCAGAGTAATGTATGGTGTCGTAATTATATAGTAAATATATAGCAGTGTGATACACATTAGGGTGGGTAAAATAATACATGTGTTATATTAAAAATGGATAAGGCAGCAACTGCAGCAGCAGCAGCAACTGCAGCAGCAGCAGAAACTGCAGCAGCAGCAGAAACTGCAGCAGCACCAGAAACTGCAGCAGCAGCAGAAACTGCAGTAGCAGCAGAAACAGCAGCAGCAGCAGCAGCAACTGCAGCAGCAGCAGTACCTGCAGCTCCCTTTGATGCTGTTAATCCTGCATAATGCACATGCATATGTAAACTAATCACATTCCTGCATTTCCCATAAATATGCTAAATTCCTTTTGATATGCAAATTCCTTTGTCAATGCGCCCAGCTTATATATATGCTCCAAGCTCGTGTGCTGTTTCATTCAGACTCTGTCGCCTCGACGGACCTGGTTTTTCACCTGAGGACGGCTGCTTGCGTTGTGGCCGAAACGTCGTGAGAATTGTTTTATTATGTTTTATTTTTATTATTTTATTACTTCCCTTCTACGTGACTTTACCGAAAGAACCAAGAAGATGAATCCCTGCAGTCACGAAAGCTTTAAATCGAAATTTAACCGCCTCTACGGGGAGGGTTTCCACATAACTTTGAGATCCTTCAACAAGCTCCGTGATAAGAAGGCTCAGCTAATCGAGTCTCTCACCTTTCTGAAGAGATGCCGCGACTCTAAGGTAATACCAAACGCATTTACACTAACATCTGCTGCTGTAACTTCTTCTAATGCGAAACGAATTCTGTCTAGAACTAGCTTTAGCTCTTATCTCAGAGAAAATCAGACTTACGCGCACCGAACTAGATCAGTTAGACAAGACACTCTACAAATCACACTTATCTTTGAGTGTAACAATGTCCACATCGGATTGGGAACATGTGGAAAAAATGACTGCCTCTTCAGCTGCCGCTATGTCGACTAAATGTAAGGACAACTTGATTTCCAAATTCAACCGCCTCTCAAACAAGAAACCGGACCCACACATTGAAAAGCTAGATGTTAACAAAGTCGTAATTAATCGCAGTAACAGTCCTATTTCTGAAGGTTTGAAATCCGTTTTAGCTAAAGGACTAAACTTTGCAGTCACACCTAGACACATACCAGTTAATGATATAATTGCTCGAGTAGATGTAGCTCTCAAGGGCTTGAGTCACATCGCTGCAGACGTAGCAAGATCTGAAATCTCTGTAACCCTCAAAAACGCTAAGATGCCAGCTAGCAACATCAGCAAAGATGAGCGTTTTGAATTAGCTCAATTAAAAAAGAGGGATGACATTGTCATCCTCTCAGCCGACAAAGGCAATGCCACTGTCATCATGGACAAAATAGAATACAACAACAAAATTCAAGAACTACTCAACGATGGCAGCTATACAAAAATAAAAAGAGACCCCACCAACAGCCTCGTCTCCAAAACCAACAACATCATTTCTGCTTCAACCGCATTAATTGATCAGACCAAACAGTTCTCGTTGAAACCTTCTGCAGCCAGGCCACCAAGATTGTACGGCTTGCCAAAGATACATAAAGAAGATACACCTCTTCGTCCCATTGTCTCTACTATCAACTCCCCCACTTACAAACTGGCTCGTTTTTTGTCCTGAAATCCTACGGCCTTTCACTGGAAAAACCACCTCTGCAGTACTAAACTCTACTGACCTGGTATCGACAATCAAGGGGATTG
The DNA here is from genome assembly GCF_015708825.2 of Lethenteron reissneri. Lineage (NCBI taxonomy): Eukaryota > Metazoa > Chordata > Hyperoartia > Petromyzontiformes > Petromyzontidae > Lethenteron > Lethenteron reissneri. The sequence continues at coordinate 7,716,332 of NC_083843.1, read as the reverse complement.
CCCTGTCCCCAGACGACCTGCTTGTCAGTTTTGATGTGGTTTCCTTGTTCACCAAGGTGCCTGTGCCTGACACCATCGCAATCATTGAAGACTTGGTTCATCAAGGACTGAATGCTGGGGTACCCCCCCTGGTGAGACACTGCTTAACCAATACATACTTCACCTGGAATGGAACCTTCTACAAGCAAATTGAGGGCACCCCAATGGGCTCCCCCCTATCTCCGGTTGTAGCCAACATCTTCATGGAGAAATTTGAGACTGGACGCCATCCAGACTGCCACTCTACGCCCGACCTTATGGAAGAGGTACGTAGACTGACACTTTTGTCATCTGGCCACATGGCCGGCCTGCTCTAGACCAATTTCTCGACCACATCAATTCCATACACCCAGCCATCAGATTCACCATGGAAGTCGAAAATGATGGCAAGCTACCCTTTTTGGATGTCCTAATCAAAAGGAGACCTGATGGTTCAATGAGCCACTCTGTCTACAGGAAAGCCACCCACACGGATGCTTATCCTAAAACCGGATTCCCACCACCATCCATCCCAGAAGAATTCCCTCATCAAGACTCTATATCATAGAGCCCAATGCATCTCCGACCATGAACACATTGCAGTGAACTCAAACACGTACGCCAAGCTCTTAAGGCTAATGGTTACTCCGACTACACAATCCGCAAAGCCATCACTCCAACCATCAAGAAGGATCCTGTTGAGGAGCCTTTCAAGACCATCACCTTACCCTACATTGCTGGGGTCACAAAAAAGATCTCCAAAATCCTGATTAAACACAAGATCCAGGTCCGATTCAACACAGTACATAAAATCCGTGATCTGGTACCGTCTGTAAAAGATGTGGTTCCAGACATACAGTACCCTGGCGTCTACAAACTAAGTTGCCTCTGTGGTAGCAGTTACATTGGGAAAACCAAACGACATGTCTCGGACCGCATCCGTGAACATAAGGCAGACCTGAAACACGGTAGGACAAACACCTCAGCCGTGGCAGATCACTGTTACAATTCAGTGGGCTCACATGACATTGACTTCTCCAAGACAGAGGTTCTCTGCAAGCCATCTGGCTATCATGAGAGATTCGTTCATGAGGCGATCCACATATACAAACACAGAGACAATTTCAACCGAGAAGATGGATTCTGGCTTAGCAATCATTGGAAGGACGTAATAAACCATTTCGGATCTTAACTGATTGTGTTCACGTTTACGGTGACTTTCAGACCGCGTTCCACTCACTGGCATGGTGCAGTGTGCAGAGTAATGTATGGTGTCGTAATTGTACAGTAAACATATAGCAGTATGATACACATTAGGGTGGGTAGAATAATACATAGTGTTATATTAAAATGGATAAGGCAGTAACTGCAGCAGCAGCAGCAGCAAGTGCAGCAGCAGCAGCAAGTGCAGCAGCAGCAGCAACTGCAGCAGCAGCAGCAACTGCAGCAGCAGCAGCAACTGCAGCAGCAGCAGAAACTGCAGCAGCAGCAGCAACTGCTGCAGCAGCAGTACCTGCAGCTCCCTTTGATGCTGTTAATCCTGCATAATGCACATGCATATGCAGTACTAATCACATTCCTGCATTTCCCATAAATATGCTAAATTCCTTTGATATGCAAATTCCTTTGTCAAGGCGCCCAGCTTATATATATGCTCCAAGCTCGTGTGCTGTTTCATTCAGACTCTGTCGCCTCGACGGACCTGGTTTTTTCACCTGAGGACGGCTGCTTGCGTTGTGGCCGAAACGTCGTGAGAATTGTTTTATTATGATTTATTTTTATTATTTTATTACTTCCCTTCTACGTGACTTTACCGAAAGAACCAAGAAGATGAATCCCTGCAGTCACGAAAGCTTTAAATCGAAATTTAACCGCCTTTACGGGGAGGGTTTCCACATAACTTTGAGATCCTTCAACAAGCTCCGTGATAAGAAGGCTCAGCTAATCGAGTCTCTCACCTTTCTGAAGAGATGCCGCGACTCTAAGGTAATACCAAACGCATTTACACTAACATCTGCTGCTGTAACTTCTTCTAATGCGAAACGAATTCTGTCTAGAACTAGCTTAGCTCTTATCTCAGAGAAAATCAGACTTACGCGCACCGAACTAGATCAGTTAGACAAGACACTCTACAAATCACACTTATCTTTGAGTGTAACAATGTCCACATCGGATTGGGAACATGTTGAAAAAATGACTGCCTCTTCAGCTGCCGCTATGTCGACTAAATGTAAGGACAACTTGATTTCCAAATTCAACCGCCTCTCAAACAAGAAACCGGACCCACACATTGAAAAGCTAGATGTTAACAAAGTCGTAATTAATCGCAGTAACAGTCCTATTTCTGAAGGTCTGAAATCCGTTTTAGCTAAAGGACTAAACTTTGCAGTCACACCTAGACACATACCAGTTAATGATATAATTGCTCGAGTAGATGTAGCTCTCAAGGGCTTGAGTCACATCGCTGCAGACGTAGCAAGATCTGAAATCTCTGCAACCCTCAAAAACGCTAAGATGCCAGCTAGCAACATCAGCAAAGATGAGCGTTTTGAATTAGCTCAATTAAAAAAGAGGGATGACATTGTCATCCTCTCAGCCGACAAAGGCAATGCCACTGTCATCATGGACAAAATAGAATACAACAACAAAATTCAAGAACTACTCAACGATGGCAGCTATACAAAAATAAAAAGAGACCCCACCAACAGCCTCGTCACTAAAACCAACAACATCATTTCTGATTCAACCGCATTAATTGATCAGACCAAACAGTTCTCGTTGAAACCTTCTGCAGCCAGGCCACCAAGATTATACGGCTTGCCAAAGATACATAAAGAAGATACACCTCTTCGTCCCATTGTCTCTACTATCAACTCCCCCACCTATAAACTGGCTTGTTTTTTGTCTGAAATCCTACGGCCTTTCACTGGAAAAACCACCTCTGCGGTACTAAACTCTACTGACCTGGTATCGACAATCAAGGGGATTGCCCTGTCCCCAGACGACCTGCTTGTCAGTTTTGATGTGGTTGCCTTATTCACCAAGGTTCCTGTACCTGACACCATCGCAATCATTGAAGACTTGGTTCATCAAGGACTGAATGCTGGGGTACCCCCCCTGGTGAGACACTGCTTAACCAATACATACTTCACCTGGAATGGAACTTTCTACAAGCAAACTGAGGGCACCCCAATGGGCTCCCCCCTATCTCCGGTTGTAGCCAACATCTTCATGGAGAAATTTGAGATGGACGCCATCCAGACTGCCACTCTACGCCCGACCTTATGGAAGAGGTACGTAGATGACACTTTTGTCATCTGGCCACATGGCCGGCCTGCTCTAGACCAATTTCTCGACCACATCAATTCCATACACCCAGCCATCAGATTCACCATGGAAGTCGAAAAGATGGCAAGCTACCCTTTTTGGATGTCCTAATCAAAAGGAGACCTGATGGTTCAATGAGCCACTCTGTCTACAGGAAAGCCACCCATACGGATGCTTACCTAAAACCGGATTCCCACCACCATCCATCCCAGAAGAATTCCCTCATCAAGACTCTATATCATAGAGCCCAATGCATTTCCGACCAGGAACACATTGGCAGTGAACTCAAACACGTACGCCAAGCTCTTAAGGCTAATGGTTACTCCGACTACACAATCCGCAAAGCCATCACTCCAACCATCAAGAAGGATCCTGTTGAGGAGCCTTTCAAGACCATCACCTTACCCTACATTGCTGGGGTCACAAAAAAGATCTCCAAAATCCTGATTAAACACAAGATCCAGGTCCGATTCAACACAGTACATAAAATCCGTGATCTGGTACCGTCTGTAAAAGATGTGGTTCCAGACATACAGTACCCTGGCGTCTACAAACTAAGTTGCCTCTGTGGTAGCAGTTACATTGGGGAAACCAAACGACATGTCTCGGACCGCATCCGTGAACACAAAGCAGACCTGAAACACGGTAGGACAAACACCTCAGCCGTGGCAGATCACTGTTACAATTCAGTGGGCTCACATGACATTGACTTCTCCAAGACAGAGGTTCTCTGCAAGCCATCTGGCTATCATGAGAGATTCGTTCATGAGGCGATCCACATATACAAACACAGAGACAATTTTAACCGAGAAGATGGATTCTGGCTTAGCAATCATTGGAAGGACGTAATAAACCATTTCGGATCTTAACTGACTGGGTTCACGTTTACGGTGACTTTCAGACCGCGTTCCACTCACTGGCATGGTGCAGTGTGCAGAGTAATGTATGGTGTCGTAATTATATAGTAAATATATAGCAGTGTGATACACATTAGGGTGGGTAAAATAATACATGTGTTATATTAAAAATGGATAAGGCAGCAACTGCAGCAGCAGCAGCAGCAACTGCAGCAGCAGCAGAAACTGCAGCAGCAGCAGAAACTGCAGCAGCACCAGAAACTGCAGCAGCAGCAGAAACTGCAGTAGCAGCAGAAACAGCAGCAGCAGCAGCAACTGCAGCAGCAGCAGTACCTGCAGCTCCCTTTGATGCTGTTAATCCTGCATAATGCACATGCATATGTAAAACTAATCACATTCCTGCATTTCCCATAAATATGCTAAATTCCTCTTGATATGCAAATTCCTTTGTCAAGGCGCCCAGCTTATATATATGCTCCAAGCTCGTGTGCTGTTTCATTCAGACTCTGTCGCCTCGACGGACCTGGTTTTTTCACCTGAGGACGGCTGCTTGCGTTGTGGCCGAAACGTCGTGAGAATTGTTTTATTATGTTTTATTTTTATTATTTTATTACTTCCCTTCTACGTGACTTTACCGAAAGAACCAAGAAGACCACGTCGTTAAGCTATAAATTGTGGCCAGGTCGCTTCTGAAAAGAGCTATAAATATCAGTGGGCCTTACCTGGTATAATAAAAATAGGTTTTATAAAATCGTCCAAACTCAGCAATTCCAGGATGTAAAATCTTAACATGAACAATAGGTGATGAATATATATTGTTTAGGTTAAGAAGATTTAAATCCTTGAAATTTTTTAAGCATAATAGGAAAATGGATAGTGAAAGTCATGAACCACGATGTTTATTTAGCCAGGGGCTGTTCGCTGTGGTAATGGTGAGGCCATCCACCCAGGTACCCAATCACTCATCCGCACGCCTTCCCGGCCACCCTCCCTCCCTACCTCACCGCCTGCTCACCCACCCTTCCCGCCATCCTCCTGCCCATCTGTCTCCCCTCTCACCAAATAACCCCCCCCTACTCACTCAACCACTACCACCCACTCACTCGCACCTTCGATTAGCACGAATGGCTACGTACGCTGCGAAATAAGTATACCATACATATTCACACACTCACCCACACACCTACTCACCCAACCACTCACCCACACACTAAACCAATCACCCACCTACACCCTCACCCACACACCTTCGATTAGCACTGCTGATTAAGTATGGTGTAAAAGAAGTTCAACATACATACAACCACCGTCCACTCAGGATTAAACGGTGTCGTAGGAATAAAAATTAATTGACAGATGAACAGAGGATGCATGAAGCCAGTAGTTAAATATTAGTCGATAAAGGGGGAAGACGATTACAGACTGTGAAGCTTAAACAAACAGGCCTTGCAAGAAAAAATGTATAAAGACACATATGGGAAAAAACTAGTTAACCATTACCATCAGAATGTTTGTACAAGGTGCGGTTCCACTGTGTGCAATGCACACAGCCTGACCCTAGCTGGTCAATCAGCCTGTGGGACAAACCATTATCGCTGTGTCCCGGGTTGCTGCTGCTGAGTTTTGTTTGTACAAATATATCAATTGAGACCCGTCAAAGCTATGTGTGCATGTTGAATTTCTTCCACACCGTACATAGCCAACCTTGCTAATCGGAAGTGCAGGGGAACGACAACTAAACACAAAAATCATTTTTAGCTAACACAGTGCGTGCTGTAACGCCACGTCTACACAGGTGAGCCCAGCCGCCGTGTGGAACATTCCAGGGCGTGTCTCGAGGTATTTATAACTTAACTGTGGGTCAAGTCAAGTTCATTTCCTTGTTCATCTCCACTGTGTGAGCTGCTCACACAGTGTCTCCTGAACAGAACACACCTCGTCAATGGTAATCAACATCTCACGATATTATAAACATAAATTATTTTTGTTGAAATATATTCTCTGAGGCACAGTGAGAAACTACTCTGGGTGAATCCTTGGGTCATGGCGAGCGCAGCTCCCGCTGAGAACGTGGACCGTGAGTTGACCTGCTCCATCTGCCTGGACACGTTTGACTGCCCCTCCACGCTGAGCTGTGGCCACTCGTTCTGCCTCCATTGCCTGGAGGACGCCTGGAAGGAGACAGACTCCTACTGCTGCCCGCAGTGCCGCAAGACCTTCCCTCGACGACCCCAGCTGACCAGGAACGTGACGATCGCCAACCTCATAGAGCAGCTGCTAGTGACTGAGACCACTGCTGTTGCTGCTGCTGATAGTGTTGTTTTCTGTGATAACTGCCCAGAAGGAGAAACGCTTGCAGTGAAGACTTGCCTCAAGTGTGACACATCCTTCTGCACGGAGCACCTCGCGCCTCACCTGGAGAAGAAGAAGTTTAACGATCACGTCCTGGTTTCACCAGATGTGAATCCTGAAGCACGCAAGTGCAAGAGGCACAACGAAGAGCTCAAGTTCTACTGCAAGCAGGACGTGAGCCTCGTGTGCACAGTTTGTGCCATCGCTGGAGAACATAAAGGACATGATGTTGACACGCTGGAGGACGAGCATCAGACACGGAAGGTGAGGCCCGCATGCCGACAGTGAGAACCACTGAGGTGCAGAAAAAAAACATGCATTGAGATTATTTGTCTGCTATACATTTTCACATGATAAGCCGCAATGTTGAGTTATTATTTGTGGCCAGGTCGCTTCTAAAAAAATAAATTAAAACCTGGGTTGGATTTGCCTGGTAGGATGGGGATGGCTTAGTTGTATGTGTATGTTATTGGGTGATTTGTTTACCTTTCTTGTACTCTGCACTACTATCTGGTTTTTGTATAGTTTGTTGTTGTAACGTTCTTACCCACCCGTACTGGACATCTGTGAAAAATATCTTTATAGCTCATCTGATTCCTCCAATATAAATACATATACTTATTCTGATACATCTACATGAACTGATAAAAATTGTCACCTGGGATTATTAAAAAACATCCCATACAACGAATATCACCGTGTGTTGATTTTCTCTCCACGGTCCCTTGTGGTTTAGCCTTTTTGAGTCAGTCCAGGCTGACTTCCTCACCACTCTTCTGGTGGCAATTATAGAGCCATCACTGTGGAGGGCTGTGTGTGGAGTGGGGCTGAGAGGGGACGCTCAGGGAGTGGAGTCTCATCTGGCGACTTTGTCTCTTACAGAGTGGAGTCGGAGAGGAGATGCGAGCGGTGGAGGAGAAGAGGAAGAAGGCGGAGGCGTCCGTGGGACGGATAGAGGCCGCTCGCAAGGACGTGCAGGTAACTCTGTGAATCCGTGACCTTTACCCTGCGTGGAGTCTCCCTGTGAGTGTCTGTGGAGTTGACATCACTCTGAGGCCCACTCCGTAGACTCAAGTGAACTGTTAGTCTTGGGTCAGTGTGTAATAACTGTGCAGGATATTGGATTATTATGGAAATGTGTGCTTGAACTGTAAACAAATGCAACTTTTATAGAAAAAAAAAGTTCTTACCTCGTGAGACTGCAAAGCACTTCGCATGATAACTCGAATGACTTGCAATGGCTGAGATAAAATAGCAAAGTATGGAGCAACGACTATATTGAATTAGAAACTACAAATTAAACGAGTGAAGTTGACGATTAAATATGACAGGAAATATGCGTTAAATGCTAGAATAAACACAAGAAACGCGACTTCAAGAGAGTAAAGGGGATGCTGGAAAAACACGTTTGCTCTCATGACACGAATCCAACTCAAAAGCAGACGCAACGTAGAGTTAATGACTATTTAAAACATTTTAAATGTAATGTGCACACGTCGTGATGTATTAGTGATTAACTATTTTGGAGTCGTACATTTTAATGGTAAGGATAATTACAAAATTGCGTCTACCTTTAATGCCTTCAACGATATTGCTATGTGCCTGTTTATGTTGGCGTATGCGTAAGTATTCATTGTAACACAAATCCTCCTGTAAAACAGGGCATACAGTCAGCTGGTGATATTAATAATTTACATAAAATATCCATGTTGTGGAGAATATTGGTCACAAAAAAGCAGATAATAGGTCTCCATCATGCACCTGCATCTGTATAAATTATGAGAACAAATGTACATATTCCTTCAGCCCCACTAAGTGGGAATGCATATTTACAAAAGTATGATTCCGCAGTCTTCTGGGAGGGCATCATTTTGTCAGCATTGATTCAGTAGAGGCAACAATAGACTGGTTTATGTATCATAAATTGGCGTTCAACTTGGATCCATATCATAGCAGCTCACCTGCATTGATTCAAGCAAGCCTGACTCTGCATGTCAAAACCGCTCAAGAGTTTTCATGTACTGAATGAATACAGGCAGACCTAACTTAGCACGACGCCGTAGAACACTCATTCATTATAGCACTCATGGGCCTGGAGAACATTTTTCCAAAAATAGAAAATCAGAACATATGTATCTAGATATTAACGGCTAAGGATGACTCAAAAACTCAGCTGGTTTCCAAAAAACGGTTCCTGGATCATCTGCTTTGGCTCCTAAGATGGTGTTTCAGCTCTGAAGACTAGAGAGGAAATATCCACGATGTATTTTGTGAAGTGACATTTAAACAATATTCGTGTCGCCTTCTTCAGTGTAAAATTTCAACGGTTTGAATAATTTCAGATTTTATTTTTTATAAAAGGTTTAATTTTACAACTGTTACATACCTCATCAAAATACCAGGAAGCCATAATCTATGATGTATATTTTTGAATAGTTAAACGTAATTATTATCTTTAATATACATAGCTAGACGGCTCCGGCAACGATGCTCTTTTAAATATATATAGATGAGATGGTCGGGCCCTCATAACGTGATAGGGATGGATCGAAGTAGTCGACACTATTACAGACAGCGGAGTGAAGATGAAACATCAGAAGAAAGAAACCTATGATTAAACACTGATCGAAATCTACATGCATAAAAAAAGAGCAAACGAAACGGCAGAAGAAAAAGCCGACGATTAAACTCAAATAGAGAGAGAAAGGAAGTCAAAAGGAGAAGATTAAATAGTGAATTGCCCAATGCCAACAACCAAGAAATATATGTAGAAGTCGATGAACGTAATATTGTTAATACAACAATTGAATGAAAATTTTGTAAAGCAAAATATTGGTCCGTTGAACTAAATGCATCAATGAAATAGACAAAGTGCTGTCGTGATGGGAACGTTTTTGTCTGGCACCTTTAACAGAAGCACATGCACTATTAAAAAAGGCTATTGACAGAAGTAACACCAGAAGCACGAAATTACTGAGATCATATCAGAGACTGAAATTCTGCTGGAGCTTTTGCATCGATGGGAGCTGAAATGAAAAATTAATAGAAAATAATAAAAATTATATGAAGATTTGAAAAATGCGTAAGTATTAGAAATTATGATAATTTGTTTTATTATGTGCATACAATATGCTAATTATGGAGATAATCTTATCACTGTATGCGAATGTATGTGATTATGCTGATGTGGGCTGTTATGATAATTAGGCTTAGCTTCGTTGTCTCGGGTCGTATTATCAATCGGGATGATACCATAAGTTGTATGAAGTTATCCAAGTGTTATGTAATTATGCAAAATTAAGCTCGGCTTCGTTGTATAGGGTTCTATTATCAATCGGGATAATACAATTATTCTCGTTTTAACATTCACTGATTATGTCTTAGAGTGTTTATGTCAGGTCTTCGAATTCAAATCTCAACGCAGGATACAGTTTTTATAAATAAGATTATTATGCATGAACTCAGGAAGAAACCACTCAGACTCTTTAAGCAATTTTAATTCTAAACAAAAACATAACAGTCTAATATTCGAACTCTCATGCTTGGAATTATCCACAGTACCACCGGCGAAGTTCCCCTCACTGATCCGTACCTTTAACCATCAATGATTACGTTGTTAAACTGGGCAACCGAACAATTGATTAATTCCACCGAGTAACGCGAGCATATACGGCAATAGGGAAAAGTCCTGAACTTGCATGCGACGATATTCATACGAAAGGCAATAAAAAGATTATCAGTATATCCCGAAGGCAAAAGTATACATCAATAGATTCATCGGGAAGATCATATAATTAACTAAATGTCTTGGGGCAATGGTGTGCGGCAGTGTAGGTCTGTTTACGCCAGATGCTTATTTTGAGCGAAAGCTTCAATTAATTCGTGGGCAAGATTCGGTGTTCAAAAGAATGGTTTAACACAATATTCTCCCGGTGAGCGTGTAGATTCGTAAAAAAAGGTTTCAAACGTTTAGTTTACATCGATTAATCTATTGGTAATTTTGATACAATTAAAAAGAAAAATAACGGCTAATGTACTTATAAACGACAGTATTCATATCACTCGATGAACACCAATGTCTTCACGATCAGCTAATGGTTCATGCACACTTATAATGAGTCTTTTATTATTGGCTCAGGTTTGGTTCATGTGTGTGTGTGGATTGTCCCTTGATAAATTATTTGTATTAAGCAGACGCCGGGCGCTGCATAGTGAGCTTGTGAGGGTGGGGGAGGGGCATAGAAACAGTTGGTTGCTCTCTCCAGCTCTCTCGCCCGGGCTGGTTTGCTGTTAGCTGCCGGCTCTCTCCGCTGCTGGATGAGCTGCATCGGCATAGCGTGCAACAGCTCGTCCGCTGGGCCGCCGTTCCTCACTCTTGCTCATTCTCTTTGAGGCAGCAGCAGCAATGTTGCTTGTCCGCTGCTGGATGTCTTGGTTCCCAGCTGGAGCTGGTCAGTGTGTGTGGTCGAACACACGGCGCTCTCGCTGGCGCTGACACTCTTGCTCATGGGCGGCTGGTCGGGCTCTTTCCACTGCTCCGTGCTCTCTCCTTGATCGTGCAGCTGCCAGCTTCACACGGACACCCGCCCTTACTTCAGGACTGCGCTGACTCAAGCTTTTTCTACTGCTCCGTGCTCTTTGGCGATGCACGATTGCTCTTGCAGCGTGTCCTCTGTTGCTGGTCCTGTGCGATGCTCGCTTGGTCGATGCTTGGCGCTTTCCGCCCTTTCTCCCAGTTGATTGCTCGTCGTTGCTCGTCCGTTCAACTCCAGCTGCAGCTGCTGGCATTCACTCTCAAAACTTGTAATTGTATTCGCACACCTCTTAGACGACTGTGAAAGCTTAGTGCAATCCAACTTATCGCAATCCTTGACTTTGCGAGCGACTCAACACATCAGGATGAATGTAGAATAAAACTTTCAGCGATACTCTGTCGGCTCATGCCGAACTCAGCTTTTAATCAAGACATCGTCCCTTCTCTCTGCGAGACACGACACCCATGGCTGATCTCAAGGCCATGCCCCGGAGCCTGCCCCTCGCAAGACTCCCTCACAAGCCTCCATCGCCAGACTGCCTCGCAAGACTGCCTGGCAAGACTGAACTATTTGTGAATCATGTTCGTGCTTAAAAAAAAATTCCCTCCCCTCTTTGCGCGTCCCCCGCGAGAGAAAACAAAAACAAATGCCCTCCTTCACCGTCCTCTCTCCGTGGCCGCCCTGACTCCCCCCCTCCCCTCTTCCCTTGATGACCCCGGACGGGCTGTTTTAGCGTCAAAGTTTATGCTTGTTTGCATTTCCCCCCCTTTCTTCGTAGTGTTTGTTATCTCGAGGCCAGACACCCTTCGTACGTATTTATGGCTGCCATGTGTTTGTGTCAAATTGTTGGAAGACAAATGTGGCCGGGGAGGCTTTGATTCCATGGAATACATGTATCTGGTCTTGTGTGTGTTGGACCTATTTCTTGTATCTCTTATGAGTTACCCCCGGTCTAATATATCGGGGTTATTATTTGGTTAATGTTTAATCAATATTCGTAATGCCCCTCGTTACATCATTATTTCGAGGGTTTGCCAAGCTTTGTTATAAGTTTGTGTCTCCAGGGATCGGTGTTTTATTTTGAGTTATATTTTGATGTTTGGAGGGATAGCTTAGTTTGGACTTACGTTTTCGCGATGGCAGGGGCTCATGTATTTTGGTTAATTTGGTGAAGTTACATGGATAGAAAGATACCATACAAAATAATGTATGAGTTGAATGAGGGTGAAATAAAATAAGTAACAATGATAAAACCACTGATATAGACTGCAGTCTATCACGTTGATTTGTTCTTTTGCTGAGTTTCAAACTTTTACCGTTAAAGAAAATGCGAATTGTAACGTCCGTTTGTCTTTGCTATGTGTGTGTGTTTTTTTCTGGCTCTGTTTGTGTGGGGAGGTCATGTGGTGGCCCTTTGACAATCTGGAGATTTTGCAGATAGTCGTTAGCCTTCCTTTGCCCCGGAGTTTATTATTTAATGGACTTTTACGACCTGCAGATGCTTGGTGTGGCTTGTGAGGGGTAGCGGGTCGAGTGTTGGATTTATTTATTTGTTATTTTAAAAAAATTGGCAGAATTATTCTTAATCTTAATTTTTTGGGAAAAAGGTCTATATATAAAACAACCTTACTGTTTGAGAATGCATGGTCAAATTTATCATATAGTGCATCCATTATACGCAACACCGGCAATAAACAGGATATGGACAAATTTTGATTTAAATCTTTCGTGACTGCAGGAATTCATATTCTTGGTTCTTTCGGTGAAGTCACGTAGAAGGGAAATAATAAAATAATACAAATATAAAACAATATTGGACCTTCCGGTGCGATGATGTCATGGGAAGTGCTGTCATCAAGAAGTATATTATGCCCTAGCCCGTATTTGGCGTAAGCTCCTAATAAACCTTGGCGTAAGCCCCTAATAAACCCCTGGCGTAAGCCCCTAAGAAGATCTTCCTCCGAGTCATCTTTGCACCACAACAACTGGTGTTGGAAGTGACTTCAGTGCTCGCCGCCATGTCCAAGTCTGGTGCGAGACTAGAATCCCACCTGCGGTGCATTCCGAAGATGAAGACAATGCGGAGGAGGGTCCTGCGGTGATCCCAGTGCCCCGGAGATGCGCCATGTGGAGCCGGGCCGGCCGGAGCAGGGGGAGATGGCGGCTTGGGGAGCTGGCGTGCCACCACCAGACATGTGGTGGGCCCTCTCGGGGCAGCTGGAGCTGCTCCTGCAGACGATGGCGCAGCTCATCTCCACAGTGGCCGAGGTGGGAGAGCGTGTGCGCGTTCCCGACACATTTTTGGAGCGGGAGCGGTGAATTCCCGCCAACTCCCCAACAGATACGGCGCAGGAGTTGGGCGCCATTTTTGATGCGATGCCACCATCGGGTGCCATTTTGTATGCGACGTCGTAACCGGGCGCCATTTTCAATGCGACGCCGCCAACCACCGCCATGACCGCCATCATAGCCGCCGCCATAGTTGCCGACGCTCCGCACACCGCCACCGGTGCCGGCATGGTTCTATTCCCTGCCGCGACTCCGGGTTCCCCCGCGGTTGCCGCCGCGGCTCCACGCCCCGCCGCGGCTTGCCAGCTGAATGCCAGGGCTGATGCGGCTCGGCAACCCAGCGTCGCTGTCGCAGCCCTAGTGGCGCCGTTGGGGGGGGGGCATAGGTGTGTCCTCGCCATGTTTATTGTCGGGTGACCGGCAGTTGCACCGGCTGCCTCCTGTCGCGCCGTTCATTGTGAAAGGGGGCGACTGGCTGTTTTTTCAAGACTGCTTCAATGCGGCGTATGAATCAGTGAGTTGGCCGATAGAAGAGGCGCTGCCAGCCCTTCCTACGTGCCTGGATGGGAGGGCGCTACAGGCTTTTGAAAGCTATTCTGCCGGCTGACAGAGCATCGCTCCCGGCGGCGTACCACCAGATGGCCACCGTGTTTGAGCCGCCGTCCAGCGCACGCTTGAAGTTTTCCATGCGGCAGCAGGATGAGGGGGAGTCACCACTCGCATACTGCTGCTCCCTCCTGGCGCTGGCTCAGGCCGTATATCCCGACCTTGGGGAAAGGCGTTGGACTCGCTGGCCCTCGAACGACTGCTCTCCCTTGTGCGGGAGCCCGGTATCGCATTAACTATAGCCGAGAAGGGCCAGATAACATCTTTAAAAGAACATTCAAGCACATCTCGCTCTGTGACAGCCGCCCAGGGTGGCGGCATGCGCGGGAGCCCCAGCGCCTGCGGAGATGACCGCCTCTCAGGGGAAGGACACCCTCGCGGCCCTGACGGTGCCCGACCACCATGGGAGGGGTGCCAGAGGTCGCCGGCCGGAGCAGCGGTGGCGGGCGGGACCTCCTCGCCCGAAGGGCTCTAAGCCGGTTTCCTGCATCTGCTGTGGTCAGCGGGGCCACATAGAGCAGGGCTGCCGCAACGCTCCAGGGGAATTCGCCAAGGCCTCTCTTCCTTCCACCGGCTCCTCGTCATGAACAGCTTCTGGGCCCCAGGCGAGTCGCGACGCATCAATCACATGGCCGCTCCCCTCACCTCATGCATCTAGCGTGGTTAGGGTCCATCCTCACAAAGTCATCTCTGGGGTGTCAGGCTCGGTCCCTGCACGTCCGTGGCTATTGGCCGGGTGGCCCAGGCAGACCTGCCAGTGGGATGTGCTCACACATTGCATTGTGGCAGCTGCTGCTGGGTCCTCGGCAGTGGCAGGGTACGTTCAAGGGGTTAATGTGCCAATCTTGGTGGACACGGGTGCGTCCGCGACTATTATTTCGGAATGTATTTTTCTGTTGCTGCCAAAGAGCATTGGGCCGCTGCGGCTGGTTCAGGGAGCTTGCGTGGCTGCAAATGGTTGCAGCCTGGGCATTTTGGGCCACATTGTGGCTTCAATCAAAATTGGGGAAATTGAAATGGTGGGGCCCATTCTGGTCTCCAGGACATTGGCAGTGCCATGCCTCTTGGGGACTTACTCTTTGGCCAAAATACTCGTTCGGATCCTTGTGGACCAAGGTTGTATAGAAATGCCATCGGGGAGGGGGGGGGCGATTGCACTTTCTGCGATCTCCCACTGTGCTGTCCCCCCTTGCTGCTAGTGTGCGGGCCTTGACTAAGATGTCTGTGACTGTTCCACTGGGGTCACAAGTCCTACTACCCCTCAGGCTGCGCAGACCATTGTATTGCCCGGAGGCAGGTATCCTCTTGTCTCCCTCCAATTACTTTTCAAGAACGAATGGGTTGGTAGGTTAATTGACGGCCGTGTCGGAGGGCCAGGACCTTGTTTTACAGGTCCTAAATTCGGGGCGGTTCTTTTCGACCCTAAATTGCTCTCAGGCTTCTGGCAATTGCCACTGGACGAGGTCTCTAGACCCAAGACAGCGTTCCACACACCCCAGGGGCTGTTCCAATCAATCGGCTTCCTATGAGTCTCTATTTGGCCCTGGCCACCTTCCAGCGTCTCATGGAGATGGTCTTGGTGGGGCTGCAGTGTGAGTGTTGTTTGATCTACTTGGACGACCCTATTGTTTTCGGACGTACGTTTGATGAGCACTTGCAACGCCTTGAGGCAGTGTTCGTCAAAGTGCGGGCCACAGGCTTGAAGTTCAAACCACATAAATGTAATTTATTGCAACCATCAGTGAAGTATTTGGGACACATTGTGAGTGCGTCAGGTGTTCCCACGGATCTGGAAAAGACAGCTTGTGTCCGGACGTGGCCGACTACTACATCTGTCGCTGAGGTGCACAGCTTAGTCGGCTTCACATCGTACTATCGTCAGTTCGTCCGCGATTTTTCGACAATTGCGAAACCACTGCACGCACTCTCCGCCAAAGGGCAAAAGTTTCGCTGGGGGGTGGAGGAGGAAGCCACTTTTGTGGCACTTCGCACGGCCTTGGCGGATGCGCCGCCCTTGGGGTATCCGGACTTCTCGAAACCGTTCCTCCTCAACACTGATGCCAGTGACACGGGCATTGGGGCTGTCCTGGCTCAGGTGGTCAACGGGGTTGAGAGGGTAGTGGCCTATGGCAGCCCCATTTCGTCTCCCACTGAACAGCGGTACTGTGTGACCCGGAGGGAGCTGCTGGCCATAGTGTTATTTCTTCAGCTGTACAGGCCCTATTGTGATTGGTAGGCGGTTTACCGTCCGGACCGACCATGCGGCCCTGCAATATTCCCTGTGGATTGACCAGCCCTCAGATCAGCTGTCCTGCTGGCTCGAGGTGCTCCAAGAGTACCCCTTTGACGTCATCCACAGGAAGGGGGCACAGCATGGAAATGCGGATGGCCTTTCCAGGTTGCCTACGGACGGCGGGTGCACTTGTGGCCTGGGTTCTAGCCACTGCAAGGCCCCAATCGACATTGTGGCCCAGTTGGTTGCATCGGCCGAAGCGGCTCCCCTCCGGGTGTGGTGTTGCCTGTTGATTTCGGCCTGGAACTCCCCCGAGAGGTATGGTTCAAGCTGCAGATGGAGGATTCCTCTCTGCTGAGGCTACGACGCCATGTTGGGTCTAATGCCCGGAGCTCGGCTCTGTCGGCTGCCCTGGTGATCGCCGTGCATGATGGCCTCCTCATGCGTTGGGATGCTCAATTGGAACGTTATTCTGTGGTTGTGCCCATTAGCCTACGAGGTAAATTAACCCGAGCTATTCACAAGAAACGTATGCACCTTGGCTACAATAAGACCTTGTAGACCTTTAAACGGGACTACTATTGGCCGGGTGTGGAGGGTGACGTGGCACTGCTTTTGAAGGGTTGCCACGACTGTGTGCGGAGGAAGGCCCCAGTTGGCCAGGATCGGGCCCCGCTGCAGTCCATCCGTATTTCTCATGTCAATGAGCTCGTGGCACTCGACATTTTGGGCCCATTCCCAGCATCCCAAACGGGGCCACAGGTACCTCTTGGTGGGAGTCGAGTACCTCACACGTTGGCCTATGGCGTGGCCTCTGATGGACCAGTAGGCCTCGTCTACCACTGAGGCATTTGTACAGGGGTACGTTCTGGACAAGGGTGCGCCGGAATAGCTGTTAACCGATCAGGGGCGGAACTTTTCTTCTCGGTTGCTGAAGGAGGTGTGCCAAGGAGGTCGCAGACCTTTTTTTAACAAAATTCTGAGCAACAATTGTCCACCTTACCTTGCAGAGTTTTTTTGCATTGCTTGTAGGTGAAATGAGGTGCCCAGGGTTTGTCTTGATCCCCGACATTCATGCCGAAATATGCCTCGTAGGCCTCACACATCTTAGCAGATGCTTCCACAGAGTACTTTTTCGCTCATCTTGATAAATTGGCCGCAGACATAGCAAAATGTGTCTGTGGGATGCTTACAGCCTCTTGTTGCCATCTCAGAAAAATGCAGATATGAATCCACTTAGGCAGGTGGAACTAAACTGAACTGGTGGGCTTAAGGCCCCTGTATTTATACTATTTATATTCCTGGAAAGTTGTAGAATGTTCTAGAAGCTACTTCAATTTAACTCAGCACTGAATCTATCTGGAATGTTCTGTAAAATAGGTAAATTTCAAAATATCACTGTTATGGTCATAAAAGCAAAGTTTGTGGGGAATAATAGTCGTTTTCTGTACTTTTGAGCCATAAGCAATTAGGAAACAACACTTACTACCCAGGAACAAGTTTTTCACGCAGTGTTATTAAACATGGTGTACGGTGATTCAGATGATATCACTAAAGGTTTTTTTTATGGTCCTGCTGGAATGGGGAAAACGTTCGTATACTCAATACTACTTTATACTAGAGGAGATATAGCAACACCAATTGCGTCAACAGGAATACCAGCAAAACTATTAGCTGGAGGCTGATCTGCTCATTCAGTCTCCAAAATCCCTTTAAAATAACAGCAACATTGACTTGCAATATAAAGCCAAACAAGAAACCAGAAATCTATTCCAATCGAAACGAACAGTCGTGGATGAAGCACACACGTGTGTCAGACTGTTTATAGATTATTGGGTGATCAAACAGTAAAATGTAAACGATTTGGAGGCAAGTCCTACCTGTTACTTTACGTGGTCCACGGCCTCTTACTGTTGCAAGTTGTATAAAGAAGCATCGTTTATGGGGAGAATTACAGGTGATGAAGCTGAACCAGAATATGCGAGCTCTGTAAAGTGAAAAGGAATTTGTGGAATGGCTCCTGAACGTTGGTGATGGAAAACAGGTGATACAGTGACATTACCCTCATACTGCTATCCAGAAAATCAAGATACATTTGCGCAACGATGATATTGACTTGTCTACGATTACTCCTGAAGAACTTAAAGAAAGAGCAATACTATTACAAATGGAGACTCTCTTGAGCTCAACAATAAAGTACTCAGCTATATTAATGGAGCTGAAGTGGTTTTAAAAAGCATGGATACAATTGTGATGATACTGCTGATCAACTTGCATTTCGGAATAATTATTAAAGGGTTACTCCAACCGGAATGCCTCTCATGAACTAAAACTTAAAGTAGGAGCCGTTATCATGGTCATTAGAAATCTAATGTCATTGTGAGGATTATGTAATGGTACAAGACTTAAATACAAATACGCACAATCAAAGCAAAGCTGATTGTTGGAGCAAAAATACCACTCATTCCATCAGACACAAATTTACCATTCAGTTTCAAACGCTAACAATTCCCCATACGATTGGCTCTTTCAATAACAATCAATAAGTAACAAGGTCAAACGTTTGATAAAATATGCCTTTACTAGGTTCCATCTAAAAGAAACCTGACCAGAGAAATGTAAACTGAGGTCACCGCTAAGATAACGGAGGTCCTGGAGCTCTTTTCTGAGAATGACCCCGAACTGGGAGCGCAGCAGCTCCTCCACCCTCGTCTGCCACTGCTGCCATGGTAGCAGGAGTACAGTGTTATGCACAGTACGTCATTATTAATGAGGTTATTATAGTAAAAAAAAACTGTATTAATGAAATATGGTTTAATATCTTTGAATAATTGGTGCTTTTACCAATACCCCAATGAATCCCTCATATATTGGTCATCCGAAAGCAATAACCCTGATAGGAACGCATCCCCATATATGCAACGGTATGACCACTTTTAGCGCCGATTCGATAAGTGCTCACTTCTTCAAGAAGCATATTGAGCGTTTAGCGAGTTCTGCCTGTACTGATAAAATAATGCAGTGACAAAAAGCCATGGGGCCAATAGATTATATACAAAATACTTTTATTGGTGATATGCAGAGATAAATCTATGAAGAAGGCGAATCGTGTGCTTATCTGTTTTTGTAAATCATTTACAGATCCTAGATTTGAAGCTTTCGTGACTGCAAGGATTCATATTCTTAGGTTTTATCGGTAAAGTCACGTAGGTAAAACATTAAAATTAATAAAAGTAAAAATTAAAAACGATCCTACTAAAAGCCTAACGACAAAAACCAACAGTATCATCACGAGTTCGACTTCCCTAATTGAACCAAGCAAACGTCCCTCTCTAAAACCATCGGCGGCTAGACCTCCCAGACTCTATGGTCTTCCCAAAATCCATAAAGAAGGCACCCCGCTACGACCCATCGTGTCGACGATAAACTCTCCTTCCCTTCACAGGCAAGACCTCTTAGGCAGTACTCAACTCAATCCAATTAGTCTCTATGGTTAAGGACATGGTACTATCTCCTGATGACATCCTCGTCAGCTTTGATGTAGTATCTTTGTTTACCAAAGTCCCAGTACCGGACACCCTAATAATAATTGAGGACTTAGTCCAACATGGATTGAATTCTGATGCACCTGCGCTGGTTAGGCATTGCCTCACCAACACCTATTTTACCTGGAATGGCACCTTCTACAAACAGAATGAGGGTACCCCTATGGGCTCCCCCTTGTCACCAGTTATAGCCAACATGTTCATGGAAAAGTTTGAATCAGACGCCATCCAGACATCCACCCTGCGTCCTTCCCTGTGGAAGAGGTATGTGGATGGCACTTTCGTCATCTAGCCACATGGCCTCCCAGCATTGAACCACTTCTTGGACCACATCAATTCTAGACACCCATCCATCAGATTCACCATGGAAGTGGAGAAAGACGGTAAACTACCATTCTTGGATATTCTGTTTGAGAGGAGGCCTGACGGATCCTTGGGACATTCTGTCTACAGGAAAGCCACCCACACAGATTCCTACTTGAAACCGGATTCCCACCACCACCCATCTCAAAAGAATTCTCTCATCAAAACGCTATACCACAGAGCCCATGGCATTTCTGACCAACACCACTTGGCCGGTGAATTAAGACATGTACATCGGGCCCTCAGGATGAACGGATACTCTGACCGCACTATCCGCCAAGCTGTTTCTCCCACCACACAGAAACAGCCACATGAAACTCCGACCAAAACTATCACGTTACCATACATAGCAGGCGTGACCAAAGAGATCTCCAAAATTCTAAACAAACATAAGATCCAAGTCCGATTCAGTACAGTGCATAAAATCCGTGATCTGATTCCATCTGTGAAGGATGTCGTTCCTGACTTACAGTATCCTGGAGTCTACAAATTGAGTTGCATTTGTGGTGATTGCTAAATTGGAGAAACGAAACGTCATGTTTCTGATCGTGTCCGCGAGCACAAGTCAGATCTGAAACACGGCAGAACTGATTCTTCGGCCGTTGCCGATCATTGCTACAACTCTGTGGGCTCTCATGAAATTGTCTTTTCCGAGACCAAGGTTCTCTGCAAACCTCCTGGCTACCATCAAAGGTTTGTACACGAAGCCATACAAATATACAAATACAGACATAATTTCAACCGTGATGATGGGTACAAACGTAGTAATCATTGGAAAGATGTTATCAACCACGCAAAAAAGACTTAATTACACATTTTTGGACCATCTTATCTGACATGCACTATTTTACTTTCCTTTACCGAGTGTTAACATCCCCAGTGTTTAACAGTACTCTCTTTATTGTTCAGCCAGCACTGGTATGAACATGGGCATTTTCGTTCCTTTTCTCTCATGTGTATCAACAGGTGCTTGTACACACACATGTCCACGTACACTTGCACCCCACACTCTCTTTTGGCCTCCCCTCCCCCTCTCTGTCCAATACGTTGGCGTGTGCAACAATAGTTGCTTGCACACAACCACGTCCACGCCGCCGACTCTCGTGTACCACGTCGTCCATCCTTTTGGCCCCGCCCCCCTCCCCCTCCCGATACGTTCTACGTAGCGCTTCGTGCCTTCTTTTAGCCCCGCTCCCCTCCCTCCTAATACGTTTTATTCATTGGCTACCACATTCTGATGAGCTCCCCCTCCCCTCTCCTCCCCCCTCAACTTGCATTTAAGGGATTACATCTTGAATCCTTGCCTCACTTGATGCAGCAAATCTGGCTGTGACGGTCCCACCTGATGACGGAGACTTGTGTTGCCTCCGAAACGTCGTGATTTTTATTTTATTTTACTTTTATTAATTTTAATGTTTTACCTACGTGACTTTACCGAAAAAACCTAAGAACATTTACAGATCCTCACCAATACACTTCTGGACGAAGGTTCCGCAACATCGTGTTGATCGTTGAGGCTAGTTGGCCATACTTAATTGAGTGGGTCAATACAGGTTGATGAAGGTAGAGTCAGGCACTGGTTCATATCTCACTCATCACGCAGCTCTCGAATCGTGTTGGAGGCTGGGGAAGGAGCCCAGCCTAGGCTGAGAGGCAAGGACACTCCAGTAACGTGGAGTAGTATCAGCAGTGTGGAAGGACGCGTTGCAAAACCTTGTTTTAATATAAGGTAATTTTAGAGAGAACAGGGAGGTACTTTTGAGGTTGCGACTGGGAATTTGCGGAGTTAAGAGGTCCTTACATATTTGGCGGATTTGTTTAAAAGGAATCTTAGGATGAAGACAGCCCAGTGATGGTTTCTAAACATATCCAGGGGGGATAAATTGGAGGTGATACAGAGGTTGCAATAATGTGTTGATATGGAGGCATCAAGGTCAAAGTGGGCGGCCAGGTGGTATAATGGAACAAGAGGCTAGGCGGTTGATGATTTAACAGGAGTCAAAGATGGGGAAGATGGCGGCTTGGATTATATCAAGATGGAGCCAAGGTGAGAAAATGTGTTTATTTATAGAGGATTCGTTTATTAAATCTTACTGGCGATACTATCAATGTGAAGGGCAAGATAGCACCTAGATACCTGAAGTTATCGACCTGTTCAATGAGATTTGAGTCCAAAGACATAACGTGGAATAAGGGGAAAATAGGTTTCGAGAAACCGGAAAGCAATGTGACTTTGGTCTTAACAGCATGGAATATGAATTTATAGAATTCATCACACGCCCTTTGCAGGATTGCATGCTCCAGACCAAGGCTCGCATCTCAGACGAGTTCACCCACATGAGGGTGACGCTGGATGAGGACGAGAGGGCAGCTCTGGATCGCGTGGACGTGAAGGGGCGTGAGCTGCTGTCCCGGATTGAGGAGAACATCGCTCATTACGAGCACGAGATCAGCGAGCTCCAGGCAGCAGCCACGCGCCTGCGCACTCTGCAGGAGGAGAGGGACTCGCTCATGTTCCTGCAGGTAGAGCATTCAGGGATCCAGGGCGAGTGTCCCTGTTCGCGTGTTCATTGCACTTGTAAACATGGCACATGCGTTGCAACACAAAACACAATGTCACGCCACTTCCATTGTCAATGCAAAATATAGCCCATGGGATCTAAAAGTAAACGTAGAGTTAAGTTCACCAACTTGAATTTGTATGTTTTAATAAAAATAGGAACTACCGCTGAATTTCAAAAGAAGAAATAAACGATTAACACACAAATCCCTTGAGTTAATTGGTTGTTAATCTATGCAGGCATTGACATAAAATTGTAACCTCATCATCCTGTAATGTACATCAGATTGAGGCCACTTGACACTAAATTTAAATGATAAATTTAACAAAATGTATACCAACCAATAGTAATGCTGATAACGGAAGGGCTTTTTCACATCAGGAAAGCCAGAGGGAGTTATATTTCAGCACTGACATCTTATGAGTCTTAGAACGTTGACACCAATCCCGAGATTGCCTGCCTCAACAAATGTTAACCCTGCTAAACTATGGACTCTGGTAACGCAACGCTCAGGGTGTAATTCACTCTCGCAGTGGATCATTATTTTGAATGTTGGTTAACAATCACTGCGACTCGATGTCGAGTGCTATGGGCGCCTCCTGCCCGTGACATCGGGTACCATGTGGTCACGGTTTTAGAGGCCACACTTTGCTGATGAGAACCATCGAGTCCAAACGAGTCCACGGCTTTTCCTTGTTTACAACCAACAACACTGGTATCCGCGAATGGCTGAGCGCAGCCCAGATCGTCGTGTCTACCAATCACCGTGTGGTTAACGTGGCTGGAGGTGAACTGACTAGCGCCCCTTGTGTCTGACTCCTGCAGGTTCACCTGAAGGAGACAAACCGGTATGGACTCATGAACTCGCACAAATAAACACACAGGGTGACGCCTTGTGTGGAATTTGGGCTGTGTGATGATGTGTGGTGATGATGATGATGTATGATGATCATGCTGTGTGATTATGTTGTGTTGTGTGATGATGTGTGGCATGATGCTGTGTAAGACAAGGGTTGTGTGATGATGTGTGCTGTGAAGCTGTGTGCAATGTTGCCGTGTGTGATGATGCCGTGTATGATGATGCTGTGAAAGATGATGCTGTGAATTATGATGCTGTGTGTAATGATGCTGTGTAAGACACTGGCTGTGTGTGTCACTGCTGGTTCTGGTCTCACAGGAGAGACGCTCAAAAGGGAGATCCACCCTCATTTCCCGGTGAAGAAGACATCGCTACGATCAGCGCCCTGCAGGGAGCTGTGGTCAACCTGCTGGCATTCATGTGTGAGTTCCACGGACTCTTACTACCTGTGTGTGTTATTGTGCATGTAATTGTGTCTTGGGTGTATGTTGCTGAGCGGTGGCATAGTGGTTAGCATGCTACAATATGAACCTCGCGACACAAATTCTATTCCTGTCCATAGCCCACACCAGTGACGATTTTATGAACCGGTCATGGTCCTCCCCTAGGTCGACTCAGCCTCATATGACTACCTGGTGTAGTGTGTTAAAACCGCCACTAGGGAGACAAAGGCGGCCTGACGTAGTGCTGGCCACCCACCCCCTCGTGTGCCATACCGGCCTTGAAGTGTCACTCGCTAACAATACTTGCCCCTCCAGCTTGTTTGTCTGTTTGTGTGCGTATGTGTACATGAGCGAGAGTGAATACGGATGTGAAATGATGATGGGATGCTCTGTGCACTGAGCTACAAACATGGTCACCTCCACGTGACTCACGGCCATGGCTATCATCAATGATGAGTGGATTCAGAACCAATTCTGAGCCTCTCCCAGATGAACCCTTGGCTTAAACGAGTACCGGGTACGTCCTGTAAGCATCAGCTCTGCAGACACAAAATCGGCCTGCAGAATTCATATGGTGAAATGGCTTTCATAACTACATCAATATAAATTTCAATAATGTTGTGGCTTGGCTCTCCAACACACCGGCGTGCTGTACTAGTGACAAATTGGCATGTTCTGTTTACGTGACAACCCTTACTAGTTGTCTGTGTCGGTTGATGGTGGGTTTTAACGACACATTGATATATTTAAGCGATCTAACCCCCAAAAACCTCTATTATGGATTATATAAACTTAGGGTCGATTGGTAATGCCCAAGGATCATACATCCAGACTAAGACACGTTGAAGATTTTTAGGCTTCATGTCAACAGCCTGATGCTCAGATAGTCAAACTAAGGCATTTTTAGGATTCTTAGGTTCCCCAGTTCATGGCTGAGGCTCACAGAGCGAGACTAAGGCATAACCATGGTCAACCTTGTCTATCACTACACTGCACGTGCAAACATCAACTTTACGATTGTAATGTATTCATTAGACAATAATATATAGCACACACACGAGTGTATTTCACTATTACATAAGCTCCATTGATATTACACGTGTGTATTATCCAGTGAAGATGCTGTTGGCCAGAGTAACCATCGTAGCAGATGAATCTACGAGTAAAAGTATTTTCTGTAATGGATGGCATCATCAGACTCGAGCCAGACTACATCACCGTAGTGATGCGTAGGGTTCATTGTTAATGCTGTAGGCTTATAACCAGACTAAGGCAGCCTAAGGATTCTTATTATTCATTCATAATGCTTGAGGCTGCCATATCCCTACTAAGGCATCTTAAAGATTATTGGGGTTCTATGTTAATACCCAAGGCTCACAGAGCCAGACTGGGCTATCGCTGTGGCTAATCACATGTATCACTGTGCAAACGGATACATTGCTATTGCCCATGTATTGCAATACCTCTATGTTCACATACAGCACAAACACACTAGTGTACAGGAGTATTGCTTGAGCTATATTAACCCTACATGTGTGTATAATTGAGTGAGGATGCTATTGCTATACTGCGTGTGAGTATTTTACACAGATACACTATGGCTGATATTTTTAGGATTCATTATTAGTGCTTGAGGCAGCGTGATACAGACTCAGACACAGTTAGGATGTGTAGGGTTCCGTGTTAATGTCTGAAGCTCTCAGCATCAACGGCACTGAGTCTTTGACACACACAGCTATGGCTGATATTCTTAGGATTCATTACACTGTGTAATAAAAAAAATGTCCCTGGGTAGTAAGTGTTATTTTCTAATTGCTTATGCCTCAAAAGTACACAAAATGGCTATTATTCCCCACAAACTTTGCTTTTGTGACCAGGACAGTGATATTTTGAAATTTACATATTTTCAATGAGAATTCCAAATAGATTCAGTGCTGAGTAGTACCTTCTAGAAAATTCTAGAACTTTCCAGTAATAAAAAGAAGTATAAATATAAGGGCCTTAAGCCCACCAGTTCAGTTTAGTTCCTGCTGCCTAAGTGGATGCATATCTTCATTTTTATGAGATGGCATCAAGAGGCTGCAAGCATCCGGCAGACGCATTTTGCTATGTCTGCGGCCAATTTATCAAGACAAGAGCGAAAACGTACTCTGTGGAAGCATCTGTCAAGATTTTTGAGGCCTACAAGGCATATTCCAGCATGCCTGTCGGGGGTCAAGACAAACCCTGGGACCTCATTTCACCTGCGAGCAATGCAAAAAAAACTCTGGAAGGTAAGATGGACGATTGTTGCTTGGAATTTTATGTTATGAAATTTGTTTTAAAAAATGTCATTGTAAAAGTTTTTTTAAGGTTTAAAATGTTTTACAATTTTCAATGTTATTGAAAAAATATATCATATATGAAAAATGTTGCGAAAATCTCTTACACATTAGTCATGGGTGAAATAAATGTATTTTTGTAGGATGGTACAGAGGGGAAAAAAGAGCCATGAAGTTCGCTATCCCAAGAATTTGGCGGGAATCCACTGACCACTCAAGCAATTGCTACTTCTACATGGTGAACCCTTCCAAACGTCAGACTGCCAATAATGCATCTGATATTACGTATCTGGACCTTCATTTATCCATCGCCACGGTGTCACACTGCAATGAGCTCCCCACACCCACTCCTCCAGAGAGAGAGAGCAGCCGTCTTTAGAAGAGAGCAGCAAGTCAGAGAGTGAGTAAGATTTTGTAGATCCAGATGACAATTTCAGAGGTGGAGCTGAGGAGAGAAACCCATACTACCCCAACCAAAAATACCTCAACGACTTGATCAGAGATCTTGGTCTGACCAAGTCCAATGCCAAGCTTTTGACATCTAGGCTCAAGCCGTTAAACTTGTTGGATGCAAGTGTGCAAGTCGCAGATCAGAGGAAGCGTCACCAGCCTTTTTGCAGTTTCTTCATCCGTAAAGATGGGCTCTGCTTCTGCCACAATGTGACTAGTCTGTTTGAGGCAATCTGAATCGCCTGTAACTAGAATGAGTGGCGCCTCTTCATTGACATCTCATCCTGGAGCCTCAACGCCGTGCTGCTCCATAATGGTAACAAGTACCCGTCTCTTCCGCTGGCTCACTCGGTGCACCTCAAAAAGCGTTACAACAGCATCAAGACCTTGCTGGATGCCTTGAAGTATGATGAGTATGGCTGGAAGGTCATCGGAGACTTCAAAATGGTGGCATTCCTAATGGGTCTCCAAGGTGGGTTTACCAAGATTCCCTGCTATCTTTGCCTTTGGGACAGGAGGGACACCGAGGCACACTACCACAGGTAGGACTGGCCACAGCGGACCAAGTTCTCTGTTGGGAGGAACAACGTCAAGTGGGAGCCACTGGTGGACCCCCGGAAGGTGCTGATGCCACCACTGCACATCAAATTGGGCATCATGAAATAATATTTCAGAGCTGTAGATAAGGTTTCGGTAGCTTTCAAGTACCTTCAAGACTTCTTCCCTAATCTGTCTGAGGCAAAGGTCAAAGCCAGTGTCTTTGTCGGACCACAGATAAAGAAGATCCTGTAGTGCAATGAATTCCCCAAGAAGCTCACTGTAAGGAAAAAGCGGCTTTGAACAGCTTTGTCGTAGTGGTTTGGGGCTTCCTGGGCAATCACAAGACCGAAAACTATATGTAGCTGATTAAGACTGGCTGTAGGATGTCCCTCAAAGTCCAAATCCTTGTTGCTCATTTTGATAAATTCAAGGAGAACATGGGAGTGTACTCGGAGGAGTAGGGCAAGCGCTTCCACCAGGATATACTGGATTTTGAACGCCACTACCAATGACAGGATAACGAGAACATGATGGGAGATTACATTTGGGGGCTGATTCGTGAAAGTGATTTACAGTTCAATCGTAAATCTCGATAAACTACTCACTTCTAAATATTTTGTAGTATTTTTTGTGATACTTTAGTATAAATATATGTTCATTTCGATTCATATGTTGTTTTTTTGCTGACTTTATTTGAACGAAAAGACACATTCGTCCGTTATCACATTAAAAATAGGTACATTTCAAAATATCACTGTCCTTGTCACAAAAGCAAAGTTTGTGGGGAATAATAGCCATTTTCTATATTTTTAGGCATAAGCAATAAAAACGATAACACTAGCCAGGGACCAAAATTGTGTTACATAGTGTTATTAGTGCTTGAGGCAGCGAGATCCAACACCTTGAGGATTCTTAGGGTTCATTGTTACAACCTGAAGCTCTCAGAATCAAAGGGAACTTTAGGTTCTATTAGACAGTTGAGTTGCCCGTGTAAATCACTACACATGCAACAAGTTTATTACTAAAGAACACGTATCAATAAATACCGATACGTTTATATAGACAGATCACTCGTATAGCCTTAACAGACTGTAGGGGCAAGTGCTGTTGTTGAGCTCCGATGAAGGCCAGCACGGCACACGAGGGGTGGGTGGTCAGCACCACGCCCGATCTGCCTTTGTTTTCCCAGTGGCGATGTTTACACACCGCAGTCATCACTATACTATCACACACACACGAGTGTACATCACTACACTATCACACCCACCTCGTGTGCCGTGCCGGCCTTCACAGGTGCTCACCAAAAGCACTTGCTCCTACAGTCTGTGAAGGGTGACACGGGAGATGTTTTTGTTTGTTGTCCACACACAGAGGAGGGCTGAACAATTAATCGATTTCAAATTGAAATCGCAATTTGAAACAATGCAATTAGCAAATCGCAAAGGCTGCGATTTGAAAATCGCAAAGGTTGCGATTTTTTTGCGATTTGAAAAGTCCTATTACTTTCTTATTGGAATTATTTAGTGTTTTATTATTACTTTTTTATTTAACTTAACAAATGTTCTATGTTTAATCGTCCGATTTAAATTAAAACATTTTAATAAATACATATTAGAAGCAATTCATATATTTTAGGCTCTCATCCTTGCATAAGAATATATAGAGCAGTTCATAGCTTGATGGTATCATGTGGTAATGCTCCATCACGTATTTTAAATCTATTACACAGTGAATATTGAACTGAAGCTTGACTTACATTTTTTCATCGCAAATCAAATCGCAATATCTGTCAGAAAAATCTCACTTAGAGATTCTCCCCAAATTGTGCAGCCCCAGCGCACAGAGCGCCCGCAGTGCGCCGCACCTCCTGGCACCTCGCAAAGCCCCGCAGGGTCTGGGCCTGGGCAGGACTCGCACGGGCGGCCACCACTACCCTGCCTAGCAGGTGCTACAGGCTGCGGGGCCACGTGGCGGGGCAGTCACCACCATGCCTAGCAGGTGCTACAGGCTGCGGGGCCACGTGGCGGGGCAGTCACCACCATGCCTAGCAGGTGCTACAGGCTGCGGGGCCACGTGGCGGGGCAGTCACCACCATGCCTAGCAGGTGCTACAGGCTGCGGGGCCACGTGGCGGGGCAGCCACCACCCTGCCTAGCAGGTGCTACAGGCCGCGGGGCCACGTCGCGGGGCAGCAGAGGGCGGCGCAGACAAACGCACCGCTGTACTGTACTTCTGTGCTCTCGCCGGCCGCGCCGCCTGCTTTCACCAACGCGCGGTGGACCCGTGTGGTGAAGTATGGTCAAATATGCCCCGCGACCCGCACGGTGTAGGGTGGCCCTCATCCAGCAGTGGATTCACAAAGTGCCCGTCACATGTCATCACATCGATAGCTACGCATTACAACGTTATGTAATATTGCTCATTATGAATTGCTCTATTGTACTGTCCGTGCGTATTAGTGCACGAGTGCTATTGTTATAGTTGTGCTGTTGTTAACACGGCTACTGTGATTATCGTTACTGCAGACGGACGTTCACCGACTGTGGACCCAAACTCGGTCCACAACAACCTCCAGATTTCCTCAGACCTCAGGACGGTGATGCTGACCGCTGTCTCCCAGGGTCGACCCGATCACCCACACCGCTTTGATATATACTACCAAGCCTTGTGCTCCGAGAGCTTCTCGTCGGGTCAGCACTACTGGGAGGTGGACGTGGGAGGTGCGGCGGGGGACTGTGAGGTTGGAGTCACGTACGGGATAATCGCACGCAAAGGGCGTGGTGAAGAGTGCGGGCTGGGACAGAACGACTCATCCTGGGTATTATATAAATATAACAACAGCTGCTACGTGCGTCATGGTGGTGTAGATACCTCAGTGTCGGTGAGGGATCCTCCCCGGAGAGTCGGGTGTCACCTGCACTGGGAGGCGGGGCTGCTGTCGTTTTACCGCGCCGACTCTATGGAGCTGCTGCACTCCGTCCACCAATCGTTTAGTCAACCGCTCATACCCGCACTGTGGGTGTATGGTGATGGAAGCTCAGTGAGGATTCTGGATCTGAGTCGTGCGTCCTGAGAGCGCGGAGTGTGAGCAGAGAAACGGGCACAACGCACAGACTCGTGCACACAAAGACACAGATCCCCCTGTATAGCGTGAATAGGCTGTTGGGGCAAGTGCTGTGAGCGAGCACCTATGAAGGCCGGCACAGCACTCTAGGGGGTGGGTGGTCAACACCACGCGCAGCTGCCTTTGTTTCCCCAGTGGTGATGTTTACACACAGTACTAGGAAAAACATGTTCAGGCTGAGTCAACCTAGGGGAGGCCCATGACCGGTTCACCAACACCAGTGACGTTTATCGGAATCGGTCCAGGCTCTCCCCTCGGTCGACTGAGCCTAAATGAGTACCTGCTGCGATATGCAAACATCGCCACTGGAGAGACGAAGGCGGGTCTGGCGTGGTGCTTGTCACCGACCCCCTCGTGTGCCACAGTGCCGGACTTCATAGGTGCTACTAGCAAACAGCACTTGCCCCTACAGTCTGTTAAGGCATCACGGGGGATAATTTTCTTTGGGTTAGTGGGTTGGTCTGTATGCCTTTGTCTGTGTGTGTGTCTTTTGTTACTGTGTCTGTGTGTGTGTCTTTGTTACTGTGTCTTTGTGTCTGTGTGTGTGTGTCTTTGTGTGTATTTTTGTTTTGGTGGGTGGCCAGCACCACTGACAATGTTTACACACCGCACCAGGAACTCATTTGAGGCTGAGTCGACCTAGGGGAGGACCATGACCGGTTTACAAACATTGATAGCGATTATATGAATTGGTCTTGGGTCTCACCTAGGTCGACTCAGCCTCAAATGACTACAGGTAGTCCTCTACTTACGATGGAGATGCGTTACGACGACCCCATCATAAGTCAAAAATATCGTAAGTCGAAGATGGCTCAGCCTACGCAGGAGTCTTAAAGAATGGTGATAATTTAGCAAAACAGAGCAATTTACAGTACCGTACTGTTTAAACTATATATTGTATTTATTAATTACAATACTGTATTGCACAGTAAAATGTAAAGTAAAAATACAGGTTAAATTCTTAGCCTACCTATATGATCTGCTATGAAAAAAACTTTTAACATGCATTGAACGTATCGTATCGGGGTAACCCTAAAATGAAATCGCTAAAGCTACGTATCATACATGCATTGAACGTATCGTAACGTATATTGGACTGTACTCACCAATATTCATACCTCGTACACTGCTGCGTTTGATGCCGCGCGAAATTTAAAATATTTAACAATTTTGTCGTATCGCTATCACCATCGTAAGATCGAAATATCGTAAGTCGGACCATCGTAACTCGGGGACTATCTGTACATGGTGCGATGAGTAAACATTACCCCTGGGGATACAAAGGCGGGTCTCTCCCAGGCTGGCCTTCATAGGTGAAACTCACTAACAGCCCTTAACTCAACATTATTTGAAAGCTATACGAGATCTTTGTCTTCGGGTAAGTGGATTGGTGTTTATGCCTTTGTGTGTTTTTGTTATTATGTGTGTGTCTTTGTTACTGTCTGTGCGTATCTTTGTCTTTGTTATTGTGTTTGTGTCTTTGTTACTGTGTCTGTGCGTATCTTTGTCTTTGTGTGTCTTTGTTATTGTGTTTGTTTCTTTGTTACTGTGTCTGTGCATGTGTAATAAAAGACTCGACAACTGTGTCTGTCTTCGTTGTCCTTTATTCGGGTTCTTTACACTTGCCCCACACGGCTTTCTCTCCGAGACTCCCTCGCTTGGCAGCCCGATGCTGCCGTCGCTCCCGTAGCCTCTCACTCCACTCTGATGCAGCTCCGCTGCTGATCTCCTCGTGCAGGCCTCCGGCTGCCCTCACTGCAGCCTCAACTGGCTCCCTGTTCCTCCGTGCTCGGTCACCGCTGGCCGACGGTGCCGAGACTTATCCTGGGTGTGTGGCGATCTCGCCACCCTCCAACTCCCCCCCCTGTGTGGCCTCACTCTCTATTTCTCTCCAACTCCCCTCCTGCTCTTCCGGTTTCTCCCCCTTAAAACTTGATCCCTCTCTCTCACGTGACCTAACTCCTCCCCCCGTGACGTCACATCCGCGAGGCCGTTTACGCCCGCATTACACATGTATTTGTCTTTGTGTGTCTTTGTTCTTGTGTTTGTGTCTTTGTTACTGTGTCTGTGCATGTATTTGTGTGTCTTTGTTATTGTATTTGTGTCTTTGTTACTGTGTCTGTGCGTGTCTTTGTGTATCTTTGTTATTGTGTTTGTGGCTTTGTTAATGTGTTTGTGCGTATCTTTGTCTTTGTGTATTACTGGGCGTGGTGCTGCATACCCACTCCCTCGTGTGTCACAGTGCCGGCCTTCATCGGTGCTACTCGCTACTAACAGCACTTGCCCCAACAGTCTGTTAAGGCTACATGGGGGATTCATCTTCCTGGTTCTTTCGGTAAAGTCACGTAGAAGGGAAATATTAAAATGACGCAAACTCCAAATATATATTAGCTTTCAGGGTCGTAATCCAACCCATAACCTAATGTATACCAGGCGAGGGAGTTAACATCTCCGAGCCACCGCAGTGCCCCTCTTTAATGTGAGACACCAATCCGGTGTGAACCCAACCTCGATTATCAGGCTGTGTAGCAACGCGTAGATAATTTGAGACGCATTGATTATATCGTACCAGTTGTGTAATTGTGTGAACGCGAATCGCATTGCGCTCTGGGCTGTGCGTGAGATTTCTATTTGCTTCATTGCTGGCATGGGTTTGACTCGTTGTGCTTTTTTCATTTTTGTGCCCCAGGTCACTCTTGTCAATGAGACTCGTCCTTATCTCCTGAGTTCTCACCTCGTTAAAAATAAATTAAACTGGACTCGATCATCAGCATCATCATCTTCAGCAGCAGAATTAGTAACAGTAGCAGCAGCATCAACAGCAGTAGCTCCATCATTATCATTATCAGCATCAGGAGTAGAACTAGCAGCATCAATAATAATATAATTATTATCAGTAGTAACATAATCATCATCAGCAGCAGAAGCAGCATCATTATCATCACTCTTGCAACCGAGACTCATCCCGGTCTCTTGAGTTCTCACCTGGTTAAACAAATCGACTAGAACACGTAGGCTTTCGCGACCAATATTATCAATGATAAAGGTTTATTGGTTTAGATCGCGTAAATATACAGTCTTGATTATGTTCTGGGTTACCTGTGAATCATATTGTCTTGTGGGTCAAGTGTCAATGTGTTCTGGGTGAATAAAAAATGAAATCTGAAAAATATTTTCAAGATTGTCATCCAGGCTGTGAATGTGACTCATAGCTGAGGCTGACTGACTTGTGTAAACACGTATTTTTTGGGGATGGTTACTGTTGTTTTGTTTGTATAGATGCTATATTATCGGAGATTAAACCCGGGCACGGTTTGTAAATCTACAGCTTACGCCTTCACAGGTAAGTGCTGTCTGTAGCCTTGGGCCACATTCCTTGGCGCGTCTCGTGGTATTTATAGCTGCACTCTTAATTGGTTTGCTTGTTCCTCGTCATCATGAGCTATGATGATGAATGGATCTTGACTGATGGATGATGATGAAGAGCACGATCATGAGGATAATGACTATGCTTGGTAATTATGATCACCACCCACTCACCTGTATCCAACACTCTTTTACCTGCCACCTGCCACTCCCTAACCTACTACCCCCCCCAGCAATCTACAGATACCCTCCCTCATACCTGCCCACACACACCTGCTCGGCCATACACTTGCTCGGCCATACACCTGCCCATCCTGCTACCCTCCCACCTGCCAAACCTCATGCATATTCAAGCGCCCATTCCCGGTTGATCTCCCTCCCATCTGAACATCTGCAAACCCGCTCACTCATCCACCCGCACAAAAAGGCAAAGATCCCCCGTATAGCCTGAAAAAACTGTTGGGCAAGTGCTGTTAGCGAGCATCTATGAAGGCCGGCACGGCACATGATGGCCAGCACATAGCCCTGCCGCCTTTGTCTCCCGAGTGGTGATATTTATACTCCACACCAGGTACTCATTTGAGTCTGAATCGACCTATGGGAGGCCCATGACTGGTTCAGGCTGAATTGACCTAAGGGAGGCCCATGACCGGTTCAGACAATGGTCATTGGTGTTGGTGGCCATGAGTGGGAATTGAACTTGGATCGGCAGGTTCATAGCACAGCGCACTAACCTCTACAACACCAATCTCCACCTACACGCACACACCTGCTCAACCACCCACATGATCACCCTCCTACCCTCCCACCTGATCCCCCACTCATTTACACGTGAAGTTGGAAGACAATTAGTCAAATAATTAACAATATTAAGTTAAATTTTGTAACGTCAATTTTAAACTATCATGCTCAATAAATCATGAACAAATAAATGGCAATCTTGATTTGAACTAAATGGCAATGATAGAGACGACATACTTAAAAAAAATACTTTAATACGAATTTTTTACAAGGTACGGTTTTGGTGCAGAAACCCACAAAGCCTCACCATAGCCGACGACAAACCATCACCGTTTGCCTGGCCACTGGGTTTTGTAAAAATCGCGACCCGTTAACCCCAACACCCCGGTGTGAATGCAACGCTCCTGTCTACGCAGGTGAGAGTCGATTCGTGTCTTGGTTCGTCACCGCCGTGTGCGCTCAAGGAACAACGTCTCTCAGCCACAGCGAGTGGCGATCAGTGAGAAGCCACGAGTCATGGCGAGCGCAGCTCCCACTGAGAGCGTAGCGAGTGGACCTGGCTCCCGTCTGGAAGTGATCAAAGCCGACCGTGTAACGCGTCTCGCGGTGCGTCTAGAGAGCTGTGTGCGATACGAAGCTCGTGTCTGTCACCTTGACCACCTAAGCACATTTCCACGGAGTGTCTCGTGAGGGTTATAACCTCGTGCTAAGTAATGTTGGCTTCCTTGTTCATCTCCCATGTTGTGAGTCCCCAGGATGTTGATGGTTAAAATAGTTTACCTGGAAAGTCGCTCGATTGAACTTCTCATTCACAAGGGTGTCCATGGTGTCAAGTGACACATGTGTAATAAAATACTTCGTCAGGCACTGGTGGTCTCCATTGCTCTTTTATTTAGTTTCCTCCTCGCACCCCGCTGGTCCTGACCACGGACCAGCGTCTCCTCGTGTGCGCCCCGCACGCGCTCCCTCGTCGGCTCCTCTCCTCACTCGCGCCCCGCACGCGCTCCCTCGTCAGCTCCTCTGCCTTTCCTCGCACCCTGCTGGTCCTGACAGCGGACCAGTGTCTCCTCACGCGCCCACGCGCGCTCCTTCGTCAGCTTCTCCGCTCCCCCACTCCGCACACCGCTGGCCCACGGCGTGCCGAAGATCCTTCAGCCACATGGCCGATGACATGTATCTCCTCCGGTCATCCAACGTGGCTCAGCCTCTTTACTCCAGCAACTGACCCGGATCCCATACGGGCTCCCACCTATATCATATTTCCCACGTGACCCTGACTCCTCCTCTTCCGGATCGTCAGATCCGGCCTTCCCATACTACCCTGCTGGCTCCACCTCCATTCACCTCGCTTCCAATTGGACCCGAGGTGAACGGCGGCCCATCCCACACGCCCCCCATACTGGGCTCCGCCCCCCAATACCCCGGGCCGTGTGATTGGGCCAGAACCCAGCAGCAAACCCCGTTTACGCTCGCATTACATGACCCCCCCCCCCCCCCACCCTGATGTAAAAGACCAGCCGTCCCGGCTGAAACAGGATTAAATAATGCGAGCGATGGCAACACATTCAGGAATCACCACCGACACAACAGAGAGCACAAAACGACGAACACTATCAACGAAAGGGAAGGGATCTGGAACAAGTGTGGGTCGCCGGCCCGTCCTTCATGAGAGGCAGCGCCCTCGGAGGTTGTAGTCCCGACATGGTTTGAGGAGTGGCGGAAACGGAATCATCCGCCGCTGGTGGAGGACTGTCCTTCCCCGCACCCCGTTCACCAGAGAGGTCCGTAATCGGGGACCCCTGCAACTGCAACCGCGGTGGGTTTAGAGGGGCAGCGGGGCCAGGTGTCCCCATTGCCGTGGTAAGCCCACCCGGTGCAGGAATCCATTTGTCCGGCAGGATCACCGCCGGGCCGTCTACAGGAGGCATGATAGGCGCGCTTGCAGGTTGAACAGGCAAGGACAGTGGCGCGTCGGATGTGACAGACACCGGCAAGGAAATGTTAGGAGATGACGCATCGACACGTGGGGCAATGTAGGGTTTCAATCGGGACATGTGAATGTGCCAACGCCACGACCCGACCCGAACGCGTGCGGACTGTGGGCTAGGGACCTCAATCAGCACAACTGGCCCTTGCCAGGGTTTGTGCAACTTAGGGGAGGTCCCCACCGGTACCTGTGGGCAGTGGAGCCAGGCCATGTCCCCCACTCGCCAAGGGGACCCACGATGAGAGCGCCGGGCGCACCATTCATTCCGGGCCTGGGTCTTGGCCGTAGCCAATCGGGCCGCCTCCCACGCCTCCGCCACGCGCTGAGCGGTGTCGCGAATATACTCGGGGAGGGGTTTAATAGAACCCTTCGCCCGCGTGCCAAGTTGCACGTCCACAGGCGGCACATTCTCGCGACCGTACATCAAAAAGAAAGGTGAGTACCCCGTCGACGCATGTGGTGCCATCCGGTAGGCAGAGAGCACTCCTGGGATATGCAAATCCCAATCGGCCTGCTTCTCGCTAACCATATGGCAGAGCATGGCCGACAGGGTCCGGTTCAAACGTTTAACCATCCCATGAGTTTGTGGATGGTAGGGAGAGATCCGAACTTTCTTAGTTCCCAGTGCGTCGCACACATCCCGCAATAGGTTGAAGACAAATTTCGCCCTTGGTCTGTAAGCAACCTTTCCGGCGCCCCCTTGTCCATCACGTACCCAAACAAGAATGCCTCCGTGATAGACGACGCTGGCTGGTCGGGCAAAGGCCAAGCCATTGGCCATTGGGAAAGATATTCGACCCCGACCAGCAAAAATTTGTTTTCCTGAGCGGACGGGGGAAAGGGCCCCAGAATATCCAACGCCACCAACTCGTCAACCCTCGTTACTTGAATCGACTGCACTGAGGGAACATACGGTTGTTTGGGCGGCTTCTGGCGGGCACAGTCGGAGCACACCCGATTATGCCCGACGACGTCAGTCGTCATGCCGTGACAAAACTAATCACGTTGCAACGTCAACAAGGTTTTCTGCACCCCAAGATGTAACAACTTTTCAGCATGCAGAATACGAATCAATTCGTATCGCAACGACGATGGCACAACAAGGCACCAGCGATCCTGCAAGCCCTCCCTCCACATGAACAAGCCGTCATGGAGAGCTGCTGCCGGAATCCCATCAGACGACAGATACCCCTTCGACTTCGCAGCCTGAATCTGCAAGGCCCCAAGCGAGTCATCGAGCAATTGCTCACGAACCCACACGGAACGCGGCACATTCAAAACCCCGTCGGCCGGTTCAGGACACGTGGAAGCCGCGGGCATCTCCACAGCGGATACGATAGGCCGCGGGGGCTGTGGAACCCGCATGCAACTATTCGTGCTAGAGGCACAGGTGCAGGTGAACCCCTGCGGCAATCGGTAGAGTGTATCCGCATTAGCGTGACGCAAGCCCTTACAGTATTGAACATCAAACGAGAACTCCTGCAAAGTTTCCAGGCATCTGGCCAGCTGGCACGATGGCTGGTCAACTTTCAGGGAATATTGCAAAGTCGCATGGTCCGTGCTCACAATGAATTTCTGGCCATACAAATACGGGTGGTATTGTCGGACAAAATGTACAATAGCCAACAATTCCCGCCGGGTGACGCAATAGCGGGTCTCCACCAGAGAGAGAACGCGGCTCCCATAAGCCACAACGCGCTCGATGCCACCCTTAAACTGCGATAAGACGGCGCCAATACCCGTGTCACTAGCGTCGGTATCCAAAATATAAGGCAGAGCAAAATCAGGGTAATTCAGCGCCAAGCGATCGCGTAGGCCGTGAAACGCCGCCTCCTCCCCCGGCCCCCATCTG
The DNA here is from genome assembly GCF_015708825.2 of Lethenteron reissneri. Lineage (NCBI taxonomy): Eukaryota > Metazoa > Chordata > Hyperoartia > Petromyzontiformes > Petromyzontidae > Lethenteron > Lethenteron reissneri. The sequence goes on along the minus strand of NC_083843.1, from coordinate 7,677,964 downwards.
AACCTCTGGTTCTTTGCCGCAAAGATGTGCAGCGGCCTAGCGATCGTAGCAAAATTTTTAGACGAATCTGCGGTAATAAGAAGCGAACCCAACAAATCGACGTACGTCTCCAACCGTGGCCGGAGTCGGCCAGTCCCGAACGCACGCCGTTTTGTCCAGGTCCGTGTCCTCACCATTAGGGTTGACAATGTGACCCAAATAGCACACGGAACGTTGCAAAAGGTGACACTTCTTTGGCTTAAATTTCAAATTGGTGGAACGCACCCTAGCAAAAACAGCATCCAATCTCTGAAGATGATCCTCAAACGTGCAGCTGAAAACAATGACGTTTTCAAATATATCAGGCACGTGTCCCACTGCAGGCCGGTCAACACGAGTTCCATCAACCTCTGAAACGTAGCAGGGGTGGCGTTCAAACCCATGGGGAGACAATTAAACTGAAACAGGCCCTGCGGCATATAGAAAGCCGTCTTTTCCCTCGACGATTCGTCCAGGGGGAGCTGCCAGAACCCCGAAGAGAGGTCAAGAGTCGAAAAAAATTTCGCCCCAGACAAGGCATCGAGGGAATCATCCATACGCGACAGGGGGTAAGCATCTGCAACCGACACTTTGTTTAACCTCCGAAAATCAACACAAAACCGCAGGATACCATCCTTTTCTTTACCAGGACCACCGGAGCGCCCCATGGGCTGTTGGACGGAGAGATAATGTCGGCAGCCAGCATATCATCTACTGCGCCGCGGACATGATCCTCTCTGTTGGGCTCAACCGATGCAGATTCATCCGAATGGGACTAGCATCCCCGGTATCAATGTGATGGGAGAGCAACGATGTGCGTCCCAGATAGAAATCATCTTTGCTAAAGACGTCAAGATATTTGGACAGCAGCGCGCGAAGCATCGACGGCTGCCACGTAGTCAGGGACGCGTTTTCCTGACATAACCCGGCGATCTGCGACATAGATGCCGAAACCCCCGCCACGAAACCCTGGTGACCCGGATCATCATGGGCCGTGAAGGCGGTCGTGGCATGGGCCAGGACCGTACCGGCCAGTACCACAACCTTGTACGCGCCTCCGTTTAACACTTGCAAAAACGGAGGCTGACCCGGCCGAACAATCGACTACCCATTACACTATGCCAACTGGCTTGCCCTGACTGGCCAACTCGTGCTCTGCCCACTTTCAAAGCCAGACTCTGTGGCGCCTTGGCTTCCGGAAATGAGGGTTAAGGGTGATTTTCCCCGCATAACCACTCACCCACCCTTACATCATGTAACCTTGGTCACCCCTGCTCACCCAAGCGCGAAAGCATTCGTCCACACTGTTACAGGTTACTCATTTGTAAGATGTTACAAAGCTCACAGCTGGTTCGGGATAGGGAAGGGTAATAAATCAATTTTATGGTCGGCTCGAGATAAGATTCCAAGTGGAGGTCTAAGCCTAAAAGCCGACAGATTAATGCGTTCAACGTCGTTATGTGCAGATGTCCCAATACGTGTGCTTGTTTGTGTACATGCATGACTGGTTAAGATATCAGTAGCAAATCACGGCCAAAAGTTACATCAAGTAGCTGGGTTAAGTTCAGTGGTGTTGGATTTATAAAAACAAAAGGAATTGCTCCATGTAGCAGCCCAATTATTGCCGTACGCGAGTCTGGTAATGATTGAAAGCTATGGACCATTGTTCTGTGAGCAGTGCTAGGGTTACTCATTTGTCAGATTGTACAAAGTACAAAGCTTAGTGCAGGAGGCCAGGGAGGGAAGAGACGTAAAAATCAGCTGAATGATTGGGGTGTTGGGGCGATAACGTTGTGTCTTTGCTGCGTTATAGTTGATCATCTTTTGATTTTTATATTTCAACCTTATGAGCAATTATTATGATATCAATTCCCATAAGTTTACAATTGCATTTCGTGTAAACATCGGATAGTTTTTTGTGTTTTGATGGATTTTAGGTTCCCTTAAATATTATTTCAGAGTTTTAAACTGCAGTAGATTGGGAACCCCAGTCAGAAAATCTTGCTTGGTGCATCAAAATTAGTTCTCGTTATCTTCTTGGTTCTTTCGGTAAAGTCACGTAGAAGGGAAGTAATAAAATAATAAAAATAAAACATAATAAAATAATTCTCACGACGTTTCGGCCACAACGCAAGCAGCCGTCCTCAGGTGAAAAATGAAACACCACCAAGCTTGGAGCATATATTTAAGCTCGGTTGGAGGGGGGAGGTGATAAGAAGAGAGATTAGACAAAATAATTAGCATATCAATATTTGCATATTTGATATACAAATTATTTTGTCTAGGCTCTCTTCTTCTCACCTCCCCCCCTCCAACCCAGCTTAAATATACGCTCCAAGCTTGGTGGTGTTTCATTCTTCACCTGAGGACGGCTGCTTGCGTTGTGGCCGAAACGTCGTGAGAATTATTTTATTATGTTTTATTTTTATTATTTTATTACTTCCATTCTACGTGACTTTACCGAAAGAACCAAGAAGATGAATCCCTGCAGTCACAAAAGCTTTAAATCGAAATATAGTTATTGTTATGTTAAAGCAGTCGAAAAACGAATATTATAAGCAGCTGAACACGAAGCTTTATCGTCTGTGGCCGTGATGACGATTGGCTGCTCCGTGATCCAAAGGCACATTTCACTCGTGGCCTAGACTTGGTCAGACGGTTCATCGATTCGTTTCCGGAATATTTTCTTGGCGAACTGTGGCATCGGCAGTTCAAGACAATGACGAAGATGATGCTGCAGTCCCACCTCAGGCGCGTAAGGCAACGCAAGAAAGCTGCTGCTATTGCTGTTGCTCCAGGTGCTCGCCCTCCTCGTCAGCCCAAAAACTCGTGTGCCCCGGACCGAAATCAATGATGCATATTGACCTTTAAAAGAAAATTAAGTCTCAGTAGACTGAATCAACCTTCGAATCACGTCAAACTTGACGACAGTGTCAATTAAAGAAGGATACACAGATTTGCTAATTCAAATTTAGATTTTAAACAGTTTCATGAGCACTGGTGTGTTATGCTACACCGGTGTACCACCAATATGTCCATATCACGATTAACCCACAAAGACATTGTAATCAGCGGCAATTCGATTGGCTCTGATCAATTCCAGTGAAAGCCCCGCGTCATCCAGAATTCTTCGTTGAGTTTTTTTAACATAGGATGAATTATTGGTCTTTCTGGAAATCGCCCCAGGTGTTCCATTACATCACAATTGCTACAGCGCACATCTCGAGATGCCGCCCATAAGTACCAATTGTCCAGCAACAGTAGACTACTCAGACAGGTTCTATCAAGCTTCGTATGCTGTGATAGTCCTGGGGGTTATCTGGCCATACTTCACCACACTGTACGATGGTCAGTGCAGTTTGATGGAGGAAGAGCGAGTGCTGGATGTAATTACCAGTGAAACGTCAGAGTACTCAAATTGTAAATGTTGTGAATTTACTCTTAGACAAACAAACGGTGAGCTGAAGTAGTAACTAATTGCCAATTGGCTGTTTCAGGTGGTGGGGGGTTAATTACACATTTATATTTACACGATCTAACTCAAAAAAATATTACGAACAATTTTGGTCGTGAAAGCCTCCTACTACATGTTAAACTGGCTACGACCATTTCTAATGTCAGTCACTACTGATGTCGGCTGTGGCCTGGAAGCTGGTGGGTTCACAATGCGCTCATCCACTTCATCCACAAAGGCGGTGGAGTTGTGATTGGTTGTGGTCTGGTTTTGAGAAACCGTGCAAGTTTCTCAAAATTGTATTTTCATTCATTGAAAGAAATTAATCTGCGAATTAGTTAATGCTAGAGACTTGTATTGCGAGTTGGCGTGAGTGTAAATCGTTTGGCACAATGAAGCAAAGGACAGAGCTTGGTCGAGGAGCGAAGAAGAAATACAATCCGGAATGTGATTGGTTGTGGTCTGTTTTTGATAAACCAAATGAGTTTCCTGTGCTGTATGTCAGGGTATATCAAGTGTTGCAATGGTGCAAACAACATAGCTGGGTGGGTGAAGGAAAGGGTATAATTAAGCACTTTTATGATTGGGGTGAGGCTGAGATAAGTGGTGGGCTAAGTCTAAAAGCTGACGATTAACATGTTAAACATTTTTTACGCCTTATCATGGTGGTGGGGTTTGTCATTGTGGTGGGGTTTGTTTTTTACAATGACCCTCAGAGCATTGTCGCCTGGAGTATTGTACTCCTGGTAGGGTCTCCCTTGGAAAACAGGTCTGGAGGAGGTTCCAGACAAATAACGGTCCAAATAATAAAAATGTCCGTCATTAATGGTAAAAAAATACAAAAATCAGAAAACCTCACCCAGACAAGGTATAACGGGCCTCCCCCCTGAAGCCAATCCTGGGGTTGGTGTTAGCCGGCAAGTAACCTGGTCGAGCCAAGCCCCATATGGCTACATGGCGACATCCTGTGGGCGCACCATCTGCAGGATGAAGGGTGAGGGGCGGGTGTGATGCCAGTAAGGCAGGGAGAGGGATGGTCTCAGACGAACTGGACCTTGGCGATGGACACTCGCTATTGAGACGTGAAATATCACATCACTGGGGGGAAGGAGCCAGAGCTGGTGGAGAAGGTGTAAAGAAACCAACTAGATTCCATCGGTTTCACCTCCACACACAGCATTGGTACTGAAACCAAACTTCCCAACCGTGGGTGGTCTCTCTTTCCAGAGCAACCCCTGGTGAGAGGCCCCCAGCGGGTGAGGGGATACTTACAAACCGGGTGCGTTTCAGTTGGAGTTTGTCCCAGTGCATGAGAGGGTCGTCACATTGAGACTTTGGGTCTCAGCAAGGAAAACTCTGACTGTTGTCTGTACTTATGCACCAAAGAGCAATTCAGAGTATTTGGCCTTCTTGGAGACCGTGGGTGCAATGCACGACAGAGCGCCGCCTACCGACTCCTTGTTCTTACTGGGGAACTTCAATGCTTGGGAAATGATGGAGATACCTGGAAAGGCGTGCCTGGAAGAAATGGCCATCCTGATCTAAACCTGAATGGTGAGTTGTTATTGGAATTATGTGCTAGTCACGGAATGTCAATAACAAACACCATGTATGAACACAAGGATGCTCCTAAGTGTACTTGGTACCAGAGCACCTTGGGCTGAGGGTCAATGATTGACTTTATAGTTGTATAATTGGACCTAAGGCCATATGTTCTGGACGGTCAGGTGAATAGATGGGCAGAGCTGTCATTTTGATCACAACCTGGTGATAAATTGGATCCAATGCTTGGGGCACTAACCAGATAGACATCGAAGGCCCAAATGATGAGTGCGGATTGTCTGGGAACATTTGGCAGAAGACTTGATTGAGAGGTACCGGCTTGCAAAGAGGGTGGTAGCAGTCGCAGTTAATGAAGTGAAAGGCTAAATGTGGGAGGAGTTTGGAGAGGCCATGGAGAGGGACTCTTGGGCAGCCTCAAAGATGTTCTTGCAAACCATCTGACACCTTTGCAAGGGTTGATGGACGTGGCCCAGACTCTTTTCAGTAAGGGTGGCGTAACATTTACCTGAACTAAGAAGATGGTCGAGAGGTAGAGGAACACTTTGAGGAGCCCCTCAACCCGGTGGACATGCACTCCTCTCAGATCCATCATGAAGGAATCACACTCCTCAGCATCCCAGGTAAAGCCTTTGCCAGAGTGCTGGAAAGGTAGTCCAGCCTTAAATTCAAGAGGAACACTGTGGATTCTGTCATGGTCGTGGAACAATGGACCAGCTCTTTTTCCTCTCACATATATTTGAGGGGTCATGGGAGTATGCTTCTCCAGTTTACTTCTGCTTTGTAAGCTTGCAGAAAGCACCTGACCATGTTCCCCGCAATGTCTTGTGGGAGGGGCTGGGGAAGTATGATGTACCAGTGCAGCTTTTGTGCATTATCTGGTCCCTTTATTCCCGGAGTGAGAGTTGTGTCTGTATTCTTGGTGTTAAATCAAAGTCGTTCACTGTGGGTGTTAGACTCTGCCAAGCGTGCTTCTTGTCTCCACTCCTGTTTGTGATTTTGATGGACAGGATATCATGGTGCAGCAGAGGTATGGAAGGTATCCAGTACAGACACATGGACATGGCGTTGCTGCTTTTTTCAGATGATGTTGTCCTCTTTGCCTCGTCAGTCTGTGATTTCCAGTGTGCACTTGAACTAGTTGATGCCGAGTGTGACGCGGTTGGGATGAGGATCAGCACCTCCAAATCTGAGGTCATGGTTCACTCCCGGAAGATAGTGGATTGTTCTCTCCAGGTGATGGGGGAACAGCTGCCCTTAGTCGAAGAGTTTAAGTACCTCGGGGTCTCTTTCACGAGTGATGGTAAGTGGGAGAGGGAGATCGGAAGGCGGATTGGTGCAGCATCTGCAGTGTTGCGGGCACCTTACCATTCTGTGGTAGTGAAGCAGAAGCTGAGTTCTCAAACAAAGCTCACGGTTTACAGGTCAATCTACATTCCCACCCTCACCTATGGTCATAAGCTTTCGCTAATGACAGAAAGGATGATATCACGGGTATAAGGGGCCAAAATTAGGTTTCTCAGCAGAGTTGCCAGGCTCCCTCTCCATGATCGGGTGAAGAGCTCGGTAATCCGGGAGAGCCTCAGAGTCGAGTCGCTGCTCCTCTGGATCGAGGTGAGGCAGTTGAGGTGATTCAGGCACCTGGTAAGGATGCCTCCCAATAGATTCCCCCTGGAACTCTACCGGGCACGTCCCACTGGGCGAAGCCCCAGTGGCCAGCCTAGGACATGCTGTCAGGACTATGTCGCTCGGCTGACCTGGGAATGCCTGAGAATTCTCCAGGAAGAGTTAGAGTCTATTGCCAGGGCAAGGGAGGTCTGGACTGCCCTACTCAACATGCTGCCGCCACAACCCTCACCAGAACAAGGAGAATGATAAACGAACATCTTTACGTGCATATGCCTAAATATATGTGCTTGTTTGTGTCCAGGAACGAACGGTTCAGATGTCAGTAGCAAGTCACGGACAGCAGTTCACATCAAGTAGCCGAGTTAAGTTCAGTTTGTTTGGGTTTAAACAAACAAACACATTTCTCTATGTAGCAGCTCATTCGTTTTAGTGCCATGAATCTATTGTCATAGACTAATAGTGAGAGCTAGCGTGAGCATAAACCGTTTGCTACAACGAACCAGTGTGCAAAGCTTGGTCGAGGAGCGAAATTAAATAAAATCCGAAGTGTGATTGGTTGTGCTCTGATTTTGAGAAACCAAACGAGTTTCTCCATATTTTATCCCATTCCTTGTCACGCACGAGTCTGCAAGTTGTTTAATGTCAAAGATTCTAGATTTGAAGCTTTCGTGACTGCAATGATTCATACTCTTTGTTTTTAATGGTAAAGTCACGTAGGTAAAATAATTAATAAAATAAATGAAAACAACTAAATTAAATTACGACGTTTCGGAGGCAACACAAGCCTCCCTCATCAGGTGAAAAAAGGCACAGCCTTAATTTAGTTGTTTTCATTTATTTCATTTTATTAATTGTTTTACCTATGTGACTTTACTGAAAAAACCAAAGAGTATAATGTCAAAGATGTGTGTCCTATACTATGTGGCAGGGTATATAAAGTGTTGCAATGGTACAAAGTACACAGCTGGCTCAGGGATGAAAAGGGTAATAAAGCAATATGATGGGTGCAAGGCCGAGATGAGGCTGTAAGTGGAGATCTTTGTCTACAAGCTGACTGATTGATGCGTTCAACCTCTTAAACTGCTGATGACTCAATGTGTGCTTGTTTGTGTACAGGAAAGACTGGTTCAGATATCAGGAGCAAGTCATGATCAGCAGTTCACATCAGGTAGCTGGGTGAAGTTCAGTTTGTTTGGATTTAAAGAACCAAAGGTATTTTTCTATGTAGCAACCCATTAGTTATCGTATGCGAGTATGATCATTCTTGGATGCCATGGGCCATTATTCTGTGCGGGGTGTCAGGGTTATTCATTTGTCAGATGTTACAAAGTACAGAGGTTGGCCTATGAGGTCAGCTAAGGAAGGGACATATAATCAGTTGAATTACCGGGGTGTAGGGGCGATAACGTTGTGACTTTGCTGCGGTATAATTTGTCACATGTTGATTGAAAAATCTCAGGACATGAGCAATTGTCATGATATCAACTTCCCCTAACTTTGCACATTTGGTGTGCTGCATTTTGCGTAAACATCGTCTTGTTTTTTGTGTTTTGATGAACTTCAGGTTCGCTTAAATATTATTTTGGAGTTCTTAAACTGCTCTTAATTCAAAATTAACCTGCCTTATGTCGTCTGACCATTGTCTATTGACAGTCCCCAATGCTTGTAAAGCACATGCTGTTAGACAATGATGATGTTGCATAACCAGCACGTCGTCAATATAGGATAGCGATAATTGAACTGGTCGCGAGTCCTCTCCTTCCCCTGCACCTCTGATTTGCACGTTTGGCTATTCATGGTGTGAAAGATGTTCAACATACATACATTCACCAACCTGGCCGGCCTGTGGGACAAACCATTATCGCTGTGTCCCTAGCTGATGCTGCTGCTGGGTTTTGTTTGTACAAATATTACGTCACTTGAGACCGGTCAAAGCTATGTATGTTTGTTGAACTTCTTCCACAACGTACTTAGCCAACAATGCTAATCGGAAGTGCAGGGGAAGGACAACAAACTAAACACAAAACGCAGTTTGAGCTAACACAGTGCGTGACTGTAACGCCACGTCTACACAGGTGAGCCCGGCAGCCTTGTGGAACATTACAGGGCGTGTCTCGAGATATTTATAACTTAACTGCAGGTGAAGTCAAATTCATTTCGTTGTTCGTCTCCGCGGGTTGAGCTGCTCACACCGCGTCTCCTGAACAGAACACACCTCGTCAATGGTAATAAACATCTCACGATATTATTAAGATAAATAGTTTTGTTGAAATATATTTTCTGAGCCACACGAAGAAACTACTTTGGATGCATCCTCGGGTAATGTCAAGTGCAGCTACCTCTGAGAACATGGACCGTGAGTTGATCTGCTCCATCTGCCTGGACACGTTTGACTGCCCCTCCACGTTGAGCTGCGGCCACTCGTTCTGCCTCCATTGCTTGGAGGACGCCTGGAAGGAGACAGACTCCTACTGCTGCCCGCAGTGCCGCAAGACCTTCCCTCGACGACCCCAGCTGACCAGGAACGTGACAATCGCCAACCTCATAGAGCAGCTGCGAGTGACTGAGACCATGGCTGCTATTGCTGCTGATAGTGTTGTTTTCTGTGACAACTGCCCAAAAGGCAAGACGCTTGCAGTGAAGACCTGCCTCAGGTGTGAGACGTCCTTTTGCAGGGAACACCTCGTGCCTCACCTGGAAAATACGAAGTTTAAAGATCACGTCCTGGTTTCACCAGACGTGAACCCTGAAGAACGCAAGTGCAAGAGGCACAACGAGGAGCTCAAGTTATACTGCAAGCAAGACCTCAGCCTCGTTTGCAGGGATTGCACCATCGCAGGAGACCACGCGGGTCATAAGTTCATCACACTGGAGGATGAGCATCAGATACGGAAGGTGAGGCCCGCGTAGGTTGAGTTGGAGTCACTCAGGAGCGAACAATACCATGACCTGAGCCCATAAAGTGCTACGACATTTAATTAAATCAAAACCATAATGGTGGGATGATTCTCTCTCCACGCTCTTTTTTCTTTCAAGCTGACTTCCGCGGACTCTTTTCTGGTGGGCAGTTATAGAACGATCACTGTGGAGGGCTCCGTGTGGAGTGGGGCTGAGAGGGAGCCACATAGGAATTTGAGTCTCCTTTGGGGCCTCGTCTCTTACAGAATGGAGTCGGAGCAGAGACGCGAGCGGTGGAGGAGAAGATGAAGAAGGCAGAGACGTCCGTGGGACGGATGAAGGCCACTCGCAAGGCCGTGCAGGTACCCTGTTACCTCCACCCTGCGTGGAGTCTGTGACTCTCTCCTTGTGAGGACAATTCCGTAGATTCAAGTAAATTTTGATAGTCTTGAGTCAGTGTGTAATAACTGTGCAGGATATTGCATAATTATGGCTATGGGTGCTTGAAATATAAGTGAGAAAACACATTAAACGTGTATATATGTAAAAAAACGTTCATATCTCGTGAGACTGCACAGCACTTCACAGGTTAACTCGAATGACTTGCAATGAGAGAGAAAATAACACAGTATGGAGCAACGACTGCATTGAATTATAAACTAGGAATTAAACGAGTTAAGATGAAATGAAAATGAATCAGCTGATAAAGGCTAGAATAAACACGCAAAAACAATTTTGCTCTCATGAGACGCACCCAACTATCAAGCAGACATAACATAGAGTCTGACTTTCAAACATTTTAAATATATTTTTCACGAATAGTGATGTAAACGTGATTACATCTTAGTGACGTACATTTTATTGGAAAGTATAATTACGTAAATGTATCTACTTGTGATATGTCTTCAACGAAATTGCTATGAGCCTGTTTGTGCATTCGCATACAGAAGTATCCATTGTAATGCTGGACATCAGATCAGCTGGTGATATTCATAATTTACACAAAAAACGTTGAGAATATTAGTTACAAAAACATATAAGCAGATAAAACGTCTCCATCATATTTCTGCCTCTATAAATATAATGAGAAAAAATGTACACATCCCATCGGTAAAGTCACATACATGACTTTGGTCTTCACAGCATGGTATATGAATTGATAGAATCTATCGCATGCCCCCTTGCAGGATTTCATGGTCCAGACCAAGGCTCGCATCTCAGGCGAGTTCACCCGTATGAGGGCGACGCTGGATGAAGACGAGAAGGCAGCTCTGGATCGCGTGGACGTGAAGGGGCGTGAGCTGCTGTCCCAGATCAAGGAGAACATCGCTCATTACAAACGTGAGATCAGCGACCTCCAGGCAGCAGCCACGCGCCTGCGCGCTCTGCAGGAGGAGAGGGACTCGCTCACGTTCCTGCAGGTAGAGCACTCACGGAGCCAGGGCAAGTGCCCCAGTTCGCGTATATTCGTTGCTTTTTAACACGTTCCTTCGGAGTAGGCAGGTAGGAACTTGGTTGGACAGCGCATTCGTGCGATCCGTGTTGGATACCGTAGTCGTGTTGGAAGTTGTAGCTGTTACTATTGCATCAGATGATGATTGTTGATTTATTGGTGTAGGTCTTTAAGTTCATGTAGCTGTTGCAGCAGGTCGCGCCTGTGCTGTGACGCCGCCTCCTGCGTGTACCACGCGCGCCAATCCACCTGACCTGGTCCTTGAACGGCCACGATGTTGTCGTAATGGCGCACCAGGTGCATGATGTTGAGCAGGGCGTAGACGCCGCAGTCGTAGCCGTTCGGTTGTTGCGGCACAAGCACCGTGGTGATTGCCACGGTGGTGATCGCCACCGGCGTGCTCACCGATTCGGCGCGCACGACCCAGTCCACCACCGTGCTGGCGAAGGCAGCAATGTTTTTGTCGTTGCGCGACTGCCCGCACGCAGCCATTGAGTCTAACAGCATGGCAGTCGACCTTGGTGGGCACGTGGCGTTGACAATGACCAAGATCTGCCAGTGCGACTGGTAGTGGATCGGTATGATCCACACCGGCCTGGAAGACACGCCATCAAAGACGCAATTCAAGTCGTCGAGATGGCCCGCCAAGAAATGTGTGTACAGGAACGTGTTGAACAGGTGGACGTATGCCGCTCGCGGCAGGCAGTAGAACTGCCCGAACAGGTTGATGATGGTGTCGTTCAACCACTGGCCAGGTTGTAAGCAGCGGAAATCGTTCGGGAACAGCCTTCCGTACCCCGGAACGAAGACAACGTGTTCGACCGAGACAGGGCGCAGACAACGTGGAGTGACGCCGGGAGGAGGTGGGCTTGGTCTCCGCTTCACCGCCACAGCAGACTCTTGCGGCGTTGGCTCCTCCGGCTGCGACCGTTTCCCGTGCGGGACGAGTGGCTTGCGAGCCTGTGGTCCCGCGCGTGGTTGCCACATGCCGTTTTTGCCAATGTCCATTCGCCATTTCGTCGAATGTATATTTGGCCGCAACGTGCCCTTGGACAATCCCTTGTCCAGAAGGAACAAAGACGCGAAAACCGCCGAAATGAGGACGTCGTTCTCGTCCCACTCGACGATTGGGTCTTCGCCGCGTGAAACCACCGTGATAGGAGGGGGAACACGATCTCCGGCATTTTTGTCATCGGGGTGAATTATGTAGGAGAGATTGTTTGGGCAAGACCGCCACGTGAACAAGGTCACAGCCCGTGTTGCTGGCCGGCGACTCTGGCACGTCGTTGTTGACGTCGTCATCGTCGACGTGCGCATTCATTGCAGCGACGTCAACATCGTCATTGCAGATTGCGTCGTTCTCGATGGCGGCACCCTCCTCGTCCAGGCGTCGGCGCATTTCGGAAGAATTGTCGATGGTAATGCCGTCAAATCGCGGATGCTTGACCCCGGTCCAGAACTCGAGCCACTGGTACGCTCCGGTGACGTCGATGTTGTACATGTCGCGGAAACGAGCCTGCGCCTTCCGCCAGGCGTCGCGCGGCCCGAGAAAGGTCACCTGCGGGCGTTGCACCGGAGAAACCCGGGGCAGCACGTTGGCCACCTCGACAGGACCGTCTTGCATGAAACAAATGGCGTTACCCGTTGAGTGGCTGGCCCTTATCAAGATGTCAATATTGAAGGTTCGGGCGGGTAAAATCGCGTTGAGCGTCGTGCTGTTTACTTTGGGCAGCGACCCCCACCGACCACAGTCGTGCCCGTTGTAGAGGCTGAAGTCGTGATCGGCCGGATCCTTCGCACAGGTCGAGCACAGGACGACATTGTTGATGTCGGGCACGAGATCCGGATTGAGATGGTACCGGACGTCGTTCACGCGCAGCACGGAGACGTGCCGTTCAACGAGATGCTCTGGCAGGGTGCACTGCTCGGCGACTTGCTCATTGGTGAGGCGGAACACATTGGGAAGCTGTTCGACGGGGCCGGCGTCGACGATGGTCTTATTGGCCTCAAAGAGAAACTCATTTCACGACGCGCACGCCGCAATGCACCCCGTGCCGGGGTCTCGGGCAGCCGCACTGCGCTGACAGTGCACAGCGTCGTCGTGGCCTACCGTGCCGCCAATGGCTCGTAGAATCCGCTCACAGACCGCGGGTCCGTTAGGCCCATGCAGGCTCTCATCATTGAAAAGAAAGGCGTCGGG
>NC_083843.1:7640256-7656857 GCF_015708825.2 Lethenteron reissneri | reverse complement strand
AATCCGTCGGTAATAAAAGTGGTTTTTCTTGCCTTTTCATTTTCGTTTCTCTTATCGCATAAACGACCAATAAATTTGTCGATGCAAACTAAAACTCTCGAAATCCTCATTGCGAATCGACACGTTTACAGAGAGAGACTATCGTGTCAAACCTGTTTCTTTGTCATAGAGTCTCGCCGAAGAATTAATTAAAGCAGAGCCAGATACGCTCTCCCACGAACACACGCACCCACCCACTATTGTCAAACATTTCGTTAACAAATATAATCTTGCCGATGAATCTATAGACGTATACTTTTGCCTTTGCATGTTAGAGTGTCATAGGTTTGTTTAGAATAAAAATTTGCTTAAAACAGAAGTATGACGACTGTTTCTTTCCAAGTCCATGCAAAACTGTCTTATTCATAAGAACTGTAACCTGCGTTGAGATAAGAATTTGGAGACCTAACTTAACATAAACACACTACGATATTCTGTAAATGTTTAATCAAAGATAATCGTTTTATCCTGATTGATACAACTCTGGATGATACAACTCTGGATAACATACATTAACATAATTTATGCGATTTGCGCATTTTCAATATTTCATTAATTTTTATTATTTTATCAAATTTCATAATCCGACATATACAACAGTCCACAGCAACGGAAACATGATCCCTCTCCGAAGGGCTTAACCGGTGCAGATTAATATGTATGGGGTTAGCTTCCCTGGTATCAATGTGATGGGAAAGCAGCGAGGTGCGCCCCAGGTCGAAATAATTTTTGCTAAACACAACGGAATATTTGGACAACAGCGCGCGGAGCGCGGACTTCTGGTGTGTAGTCAGGGATGTGTTTTTCTGACACAACTCGGCGATCCATCGATCGTCCGACGATCCTGAAGCTGTAACCCCCGCTGCAAGACCTTGCCGATCAGCCTCAGCATGGGCCGTGAGCGCGGTAGTAGCATGGGCTAAAACCGTGCCGGCTGCCACCAAGACATTTTCTGCACCCCCGTTCAGAACTTGTAAAAATGGAGGTTGACCCGGCCGAACAACTGTCTGAGGTGCAACCAGCGCTAGGCCGCCAGGAGCAATATTGGACGGCGACAGCAGCACGCCCGCCGTCCCGTCAACACCAGGCATGGGCTTACGATAGCGCAGGGAACGAGCATTTGCGATCCCGGAGGAATATCAACAGAGACATTGGCCAACATCTGCACCGGAAGGTCCGGGGCGGAACGGGCCATGGTGACGGCAAAAAGAAAACCTTACATCCTGCAGGCAACTCAATGCAACCCTGATCCACCAGAATTTGTATTGGCATCTTACCAAGGAAATCGGTACCCAGTAGGCAAGGCACAGCGAGGGACCTGGAAATCAACACCGTCCCCGAAAGTTGATATGTCCCCAATGGAATTGTGCGCTTCAACCTACCCACAATGCCAATACTGCCCCCGTTAGCAGCAATACATGCATCGAACGCCGGACGTACCCGCAACGCACAAATGGACAGAAGATGGAAAATGACATCCGAGATGATAGTGGCCGACGCGCGCGAATCTAGCAAAATCCGTACGTCCACCCCTTGAATAGAGCCCGGCACGGTAGAGGACCCCGTCGCGGCCGCAACCACTCGACGAGCTAATTTCCGCCATTGTGTTACCGTATGAGGCGACTCGACGACGGACCCCCCAGTAGTACAGGCCTCCGAATCACACGCATGCAATGATGAATTAAGTGACAGGCCTTGCCGGGTGTCCGATGCATACCGACTTGCCTGACAAGGGTCACCGCCTGACGTCGACGGCGTTTCCTCCGCGGGGACTCCGGACGAGAAGGTGGACAAGGTCGACCCCAACAGTGGTGCGCGAAGTGGCCGAGTTGGCCGCATCGATAGCACGCCATGTCGGCCCGCTGGCTGGCCCCCACGACGTCCCGGCAAGGTGCCGACGAGGGCACTGAGCCGTGCCATCGTTCCCTTCCGTGGAACCCACTGGCCCACCACAGCAGTGAGGTCGCCAGGCCCCGCATCATCCAGAGTGAGGACGACCCGCGACGGTGCCCATCCTATGGGTTTCCCATCAACAGCAGGATCGCCCATACAGGCGGCCATCTGCGCCCAGCGGCGCAAGTTAAACTGTGCATCGAGGCACTTGGCCGCCAACCGGGAGGATAGCGGCTCGTGGCCACGCACGGGCATCGGGATGGCAAGGTCTTTGGAAAGCTCCAACATTTTCCCGAGTATCAATGGCTCCAGCAAATCGGGCGTAGTGTCAGGGTATGCGGCCATGGCCAGCGCAATCAGAGCGCCACGGTAGGCCACGGGCGATTCCTCCGTTGCACGTTGGCGTTGGACGAATTTGCGGTGAGCGTCGGATGGAGGCTCGTACGCCTCCGCCATCTCGTCGAAAGCCCCCCGCAGTGTCGCCTTCTTCTCAGCCAGAATGGAGCGGAAGAATTTTAAGAATGCATCATCAAGGAGCGACGCCAGGGCCTCCAACGCCTCCTCCTCTGTCCACCTGAAGGAGCGGACGGCCGATTCGAAGCGCCAAGCAAACGCGCTCCAGTCCCCGCCAGTGCAGAATTATTTTATAGTCGGCAGGCGGTGGCTGTGACTCCTGCCGCCACCTCCACCAGATGTAGCTGCACCACGCGGCGGCGACAAAATGGCAGCCTCCCGCTGTTCAGTCGCGGCCACGCCAAAGATGGCGGTGCCCTGCCACGTGTCGGCGATGGCAGGAAGCCTTGCAGAGGCCGCAATCGCGGAAGGCTCGGGCTCTCCCGAAGTCTCCCCATCTAGCGGCCCGCCTCGTGCTAGTCCAGGGGCCATTGCCGGCGGGACCAGGGTCACCAAGTTCAGCAAAACAGCCCGCAGTGAGTCAATTTGCTCTGCCACGCGCCGCCAGCCTTCTTCGGTGCCCGAAGACGAGGTGGCCCAGCTGCAGCGATGACGTCTTGCACCCCAGCAAAGTCGCCCATTGCCGTCCCTTCCGTGCCTTCCGTGCGCGGGGCCGCCACTTCTTGAGTAAGATCGTCATTGTCATCAGAAGAAGGTGCGGGTTGATTTTTCTTTTTGAGATGCTTAGACATCACGAACCGCATTGACTCCAATGTAATAAATAATGTTGACGACACACAGCTTGGTCTCCATCTCTCTTTGATTCTTTGTTATGCCGCTCACACTCCGCTGGTCCCGACAGTGGACCGGCTGTTCCTCTTGCACGCCCCGCGCACCCTTTCCGTCAGTCGCACTCCTCCCAGCTCTCGCACATCGTTGGCTGAGGGTGTGCTTGGAGTCGTCTCCAGCCACGTGGCTGATGGCGCAGGAGACCTCGCATGACTCAACGTGGTCCCACTCCATGACTACGCCAACTGACCCTGAGCCTCTTCCGGATCCCCCTTATATTCTCCTCCCCACGTCATCCTGTCTCCACCTTCCACCACGCCCTTTCCGAACTTTCCAAATAATGCCCTTCACTTAGCGCCCCCCGGCTCCGCCCTTAGGCTCCGCCCCTGATCTTCCGGGCATCCGATTGGACCGGAGGTGGGCGGCGGACCTTCTCATATGCCCACATTACTGGGACCCGCCCCCAATACTCCGGGCCGTCTGATTGGCCCAGAGCTGAGCGGCGAAACCTCGCTTACGCTCGCATTACATATTCATGTGTCGGTGTATTGATACACGTTCTATAGTAATTTACCTTTCTGCCGTTGTAGTGATTTACATTGTCAACCAAGGTTAAACCTTGGTCTTGCTGTCTAACAAACATCTGAATGTTAATGCAGAATCCTAAGGATGCCTTTGATGCTGAGAGCTTCAGAGTTTAACACAGAACCCTTAGAATCCTAACTGTGTCTGAGTGTGTATCATGCTGCCTCAAGTACCAATAAATGAATCCTAAACATATCAGCCATAGTGTCTGTGTAAAACACTCACATGCAGAATAGCAACAGCATCCTCATTCAGTAATACACACGTGTAGGGTGAATAGACCTCATGTAATAATCATTTACACTCGTGTGTGTGTGTGTGTGCTGTGTGTTAGCGTAGAGGTATTGCAATACAAGGGCTATAGTAATGTATCTGTATGTTTGTACAGTTGTAATGCGGGTGTAAACGACCTTCCGGATGTGACGTCACGGGGGGAGGAGTTACGTCACGTGGGGGAGAGGGTTCAAGTCTAAAAGGGGAGAAACCGGAAGAAAAGAGGGAGTTGTTGGAGACTGGGATAGAGTAAGGCCACGCAGGGTGGAGGTTGGTGGGGAGGCGAGATCGCCACACACACAGAGTAAGGATCGGCACCGTTGGCCAGCGGTGACCGACCCCGGAGAAGCGGGGAGCAGCGGTAAGGCTGCAGTGAGGGCAGCCGGGGAGACCGCACAAGGAGATCAGCAGCAGGGCTGCTACGGAACAGAGAAGGGCTACGGGAGCAACGGCAGCCTCGGGCTGCCAAGCGGAGGGTCTCTGGAAGAGAGCCGTGTGGGAAAAGTATACGAACCCGAATAAAGGACACCAAGACAGATACAGTGGTCGAGTCCTTTATTACACTGGTGTCAGAAGTGTAACGGCATGTCAAAGCAACTAAGAAAAAATAATATTCCGACGCCATCATCTGCTTCATCATCCGACGATGACGACCTTCCTCCAGCGATGGACCCGACTGCGATGGTGGAGGAGATCCGTGCTGGAACTAGTGCGGGTCCGGGAGTCCAAGATGTCGCCGCGTCGGCGGAACCCATCTGCACCAAAGGACGCGGAATTGCGATGGGGACAGATGGCGGAGCAGCTAGAGACACTGAAGAATGTACTGGCGCTGGTTATGTGAGCTCGTCACGCCGAGGACGGCGTTGGGGAGAGCCGAGGGTGGTCTACAGGTCGCCGCCTTGCCCTCGCTGTCGACGCCATCAGCCACGCGGCACGAAGACGCCATCTTGGGCGTGGCAGGAGAAGAACGGCGGGAAGCCACCATGTTGCGCTCTCCGCGGCGGGAGGCCGCCATCTTGACCACGCCGCGATGCGACGCCATTTTGAACATGCCTCCGGATGAGTCATAGGCTGAGGACGGCGCGCCAAGGAGTCGCAGTCGTCATCTTACGACTGTTAAGGAATTCTCCATCGGGGTCGATTGGAGCGCTTTCGCCTGCAGGTTTTTGGCGGCGGTACGCTCTGCAAGGTGGACTGACGCTGAGGCATTGGAGGTTCTGCCGACTCTTCTTGATGACGAGTCGGTCAGATTCTTTCGTTCTATAACGGCCGAGAAGAAGAAAACATTAAGAGGAGTTTTTGACGAGATGGCAGATGCTTACGAGCCACCAGATGATGCTCATCTGCCGGTTTGTTCAACGACAGCGAGCACCCGAGGAGTCGCTGGTGGCATACAGGGGTGCGGTACTGGAGTTGGCTATGGCCGCATACCCGGAGACGAAGCCTGACCTGCTTGAACCTCTCATCTTGGGTAAGATGCTCGAGCTGTCCCGGGATCTGGGGATTCCTATGCTGGTGTGTGGCCACGAAAAGCTGACATTCCGGGCGGCAGCCAAATGTCTGGATGTCCCAGTTTAACCTGCGCCGGTGGAAGCAAGTCACGGCGTGGACGGGGGAGCCCATCGTCGAAGGAGGTGCCAGTGGGTTGGGATCCCAAGAAGGCGGTGTACGTGCCTGATGGGGAGAGCCCGCAGGAGCTGACAGCCGCCTCTGGTCCGTGGTCGGCCCGCAGTCTGCCGGGCCCGTGAGCTGCGCCGCCGACACGGGCGCGTCGGGACGGGGGGCCTGCGGTGCGGCGCAATGACGTCGACTGCTTTCGCTGCGGGCGTAAGGGCCATTACGCCAGGGACTGCTGGGCCCGCGTCCCGGGTCCGCCCCAGCAGGAGGCCTCGTCAACGGACGCACCAGGGAAGGAACCTCCAAGACAGGCAAGTCGGTGCGCACCAGACACCCAGCAAGGCTTTACACCTCACCCATCACCGTTGTTGTGCGATCCGGGTGTTGTTAACAATGGGAGGCCATCGACTGGCCCATGTCGCTCGGTAACAGAGTGGCGTAAATTGGCACGAAGGGTCGTCGCGGCCGCTACTGGTTCGTCCACTGTACCTGGTTCTATACAAGGGGTGGAGGGGTGGACGTGCGTATTTTGGTTGATTCCGGAGCGTCCGCGACCATTATATCGGATGTCATTTTCCACCTGTTGGGCATCCCACCAGAGGCCGTGCGTCCGGTTTACGGGTCGTGCGTCGCTGCGAACGGGGGTAGCATGGGCATTGTGGGCCAGGTGGACGCTAAGATATCTATCGGGGAAGTGTTGGACCTCGGGAATTGTGTTAATTTCAAGATTTCTGGCAGTTCCTTTTTTGTTGGGAACTGATTTTCTGGCCAAGATGCCCATTTTGATAAAAATTAATGAAAACTGTATTGAATTGCCGGGTGGCCGTAAGATCTCGTTTCTGCCGTCGCCCTGGGGGCGACCTGCTCCTGCCGCCCAGGTGCAGGCGCTGTCCGAGGTATCTGTTATATTCCACCTGGCTCACAGATGCTTATTCCTTTACGGTATCGGAAGCCTCTGCCTGGTCGGCAAGGCACGCTTGGGGTTTTGTTGTCACCGTCCGCCACTATAACGGCCGGATCGGCGCTGGTTGGGGCGCAGACTATTGTCCGGCCGGACCAACAGTCATTTTTGCAGGTGCTTAATGCGAGTACCGAGAATGTATGTGTTCCGGCTGGTACGGTTGTGGCCCATGCCACTACGGCGTTTACGGCACAGGATTATCTGCATAGCCAGGGCGTGGTCGCTGGGGTTTCAGCGGGAGCTTTGGATAATCGCTGGATTGCCGATTTGTGTAGGGAAAATCCTTCCCTGTCCGAGGAACAACGTTGTGCGATTTGTAAATTGTTATTGGCTTATTCGGATGTGTTTAGCTCCGACGATTTGGATTTGGGACGCACCTCGTTGCTTTACCATCATATTGACACAGGGGACGCTGCCCCTATTCGGTTAAACTCACATCGGATGAGTCCGGCCGAGCGAGAACACGTTCGAGGGGCAGTGGATGACATGTTGGCTGCGGACATTATATCTCCATCTAACAGCCCATGGGGCGCGCCTGTTGTTTTGGTCAAGAAGAAGGACGGCAAATTGCGATTTTGTGTCGATTTCCGGAAATTAAATTAAATATCTGTGGCAGATGCGTATCCCCTGCCGCGTATGGACGACACCCTCGATGCCTTGTCGGGGGCCAAGTTCTTTTCTACGCTAGATCTCTCTTCGGGATTCTGGCAGCTTCCCCTTGACGAGCCCTCGCGGGAGAAAACTGCATTCCGTACGCCGCAGGGGTTATTTCAATTCAATTGTCTTCCGATGGGGCTGAATGCTGCCCCTGCCACATTTCAAAGGTTGATGGAGCTGGTATTATCGGGGTTGCAGTGGGAGACATGTCTGATATATTTAGACGATATTATCGTCTTCAGCCGCACATTTGATGAACATTTACGGCGGTTGGAGTCTGTGTTCACGAGGATGCGTTCCGCGAATTTGAAATTTAAGCCTAAGAAATGTCACCTACTGCAACGGTCCGTCCGTTACTTGGGGCATATCGTGAGTGCTGATGGGGTGGCCACGGATCCGGACAAAACAGCGTGCATCCAGGATTGGCCAACCCGGCCACCGTGGGAGATGTGCGTCGGTTTTTGGGATTTGCCTTCATATTATCGGAGATTTGTTCCGAATTTTGCGACGATCGCGAGGCCCTTGCACCTCCTTACGGCTAAAGGACGAAAATTTGGTTGGGGACTGCCAGAAGAGGCGGCCTTTCAGGGCCTGCGCGATCTATTGGCTATGGCGCCGATGTTGGATTATCCGGATTTCGATCACCCCTTCATTCTTGATACGGACGCGAGTGACACGGGCATTGGCGCGGTGTTGTCTCAGTCCAAAGGGGGTGTGGAGCGCGTGGTGGCATACGGTAGCGTCACTCGCAGGGAACTTTTGGCTGTTGTTTTTTTTCATGATTTCGACCGTACCTCTACGGTCGTTCGCTTATTGTGCGCACGGATCATGCGGCCTTTCAGTATGCTCTTAAGATGGACCAACCATCCGGCCAGTTGGCGTGTTGGTTGGACACGCTGCAAGAATTTTCCTTCCAAATTCACCATCGGAAGGGGGTGCGTCATGCGAATGCAGACGCGCTTTCTAGATTGCCGCAGCGATCCCCTTGCGCGTGCGCATCGGGGACTGCATAGGTGTGCGCAGATTCAGTCTCCCCCTCAGCCGGTTGCGTTGGCCGTCGAGGTGCCTGATGCTCCAATGGAGCCGGGACCGGCTGATGGGGTTTTGAATCTTCCAAGGTCTGTGTGGATTCGGGAACAAATGTTGGATGAGTCGTTGTTGTCTTTACGGAAGCGGTCTGCGGGGGAGAGTTGGGGTCCGGGTACGGGCGGTGTGCCGGAAACCGCTCTCCGGGATAGTCTGCTCAGGTGGAGGGAAGGATTACAGGAACGCTGGCGTCTGGTTGTACCGGCATCCTTGCGGTACGAGTTGATCAGGACTCTGCATTGCGACACGCTCTTACATCTGGGGGTGCAGAAGACCCTATTGACGTTGCAGCGACATTACTTTTGGCACGGCATGGCGACAGATGTCGTCGGGCACGTGCGCGCGTGTCCCGATTGTGCCTGGCGAGAGCCACCTAAACATCCTTATGTGCCGCCGATACAGTCTATTCAGGTGTCTCGCGTTAATGAATTGGTGGCACTGGACATTTTGGGACCCTTCCCACCATCTGCGAGGGGTAACAAATACTTGCTGGTTAGGGTGGAGTACCTCTCCCGCTGGCCGATGGCCTGGCCGTTGCCCAACCAATCGGCCGCGTCTATTACAGATGCCTTTCTATTTGGGTACGTTATGGACAAGGGTGCGCCGGAGAGGCTCCTCACAGACCAAGGACCGGAATTTTTCTTCTAAATTGTTGGGGGAAGTGTGCGCAGCTCTTGGGACTAAGAAAATACGGACATCTCCATACCACCCGCAAACGGATGGTATGGTCGAACGGCTAAATCGGACCTTGTCTGCCATGTTGTGTCACACGGTGAGTGAACAACAATCAGATTGGGATTTGCACATCCCTGGGGTACTTTCGGCGTACCAGATGACGCCGCATGCGGCTACAGGATATTCGCCGTTTTTTCTTATGTACGGGTCGTGAAAACGTGCCGCCGGTGGATGTGCAGTTGGGAACCGGAGTGAGGAGACCTGTTAAGCCACTTCCGGATTACATTCGGGACACCGTTCACCGGGTCACTGAGGCGCGGGAGGGGGCCCGCATGGCTACGGCCAAAGCCCAGGCCCGGAACGAGCGGTATGCTCGATGCTCCAAGGGGGAGTGCCCCTGGAAGGTTGGGGACCTGGCCTGGCTCCATTGTCCACAGGTGCAGCCAGGTACCTCTCCTAAATTACACAAACCATGGCAAGGGCCGGTTCGCCTCATCGAGGTTCCCAAACCGCAGTCGGCACGTATTCGGATTGGATCTCGTCGTTGGTTCGTTCACACGTTGCGCTTGAAGCCATATGTTGCTCTTCTACCTGATGCGTCATCTACTGAAGTTGCCTTGCCGGGGTCTATTGCTGCCGACTCACCCTTGCCTGTGTCCGTTGATCTTGCAAGAGCGCCTATCGTGCCTGTTACAGACAGACCGGCCGTGACACTGCAGGTGACGAGGGGCTCTGCTCGGGGGGTGCCTGCCAGGACTGCGGGAACTCCGAGCCCCGCAGCCCTTCCGACCCCGCTGCGAGCACAATCGCGGGACACCTCCGAGGCTGAACCTTCGGGGATACGGGACTGGGACGTTGGTGGGCCTCCAATAGCGACAGGAGGCTTTCGCCCTGTCGCTCCTAAAACCCCATCACGTTCCCACTCTGCGGGAGGGCTGCCGACCGTCCGGGATGGTCCGGCGATCCGCACACGTTCAAAATCCCTTACATTTCGTTGAATGTTAGTGTTGTGTTCTTGTTCTTACTGCTATAATTATTGTATGCTTCGTGTCCTTTAGTGTGTCTCAGTCGTGTTCGCTCGCATTACTTGTTGGAGTTGTTGTTCAGCCGAGGTCGGCTGGATTTTTCTCTACGGGGGAGGGTGGTGTAATGCGGGCGTAAACGACCTTCCGGATGTGACGTCACGGGGGGAGGAGTTACGTCACGTGGGGGAGAGGGTTCAAGTCTAAAAGGGGAGAAACCGGAAGAAAAGAGGGAGTTGTTGGAGACTGGGATAGAGTAAGGCCACGCAGGGCAGAGGTTGGTGGGGTGGCGAGATCGCCACACACACAGAGTAAGGATCGGCACCGTTGGCCAGCGGTGACCGACCCCGGAGAAGCGAGGAGCAGCGGTGAGGCTGCAGTGAGGGCAGCCGGGGAGACCGCACAAGGAGATCAGCAGCGGGGCTGCTACGGAACAGAGAAGGGCTACGGGAGCGACGGCAGCCTCGGGCTGCCAAGCGGAGGGTCTCTGGAAGAGAGCCGTGTGGGAAAAGTATACTAACCCGAATAAAGGACACCAAGACAGATACAGTGGTCGAGTCCTTTATTACACAGTGATACACATGGTCAGCCACAGTGATAGCCCAGTCTAGCTCTGTGAGCCTCGAGTATTAACATTGAACCCCAATAATCCTTACTGTGCCTTAGCAGGGATATAGCAGCTTCAAGCATTATGAATGAATGAGAATCATTAGGCTGTCTTATTCTGGTTATGAGCCTACAGCATTATCAATGAACCATATGCATCACAACGGTGATGCAGTATGGCTCGAGTCTGATGATGACATCCATCACAGAGAAGACTTATAGTCATTGATTCATCTGCTACAATGGATACTTTGGCCAACAGCATCCTCACTGGATAATACTCGCGTGTAATATCACTGGAGCTCATGTAATAGTGAAATACCCTAGTGTGTGTGCTATATATTAGCGTCTAATGAATACATTATTGTCGTAATGTTTATGTTTGGACGTACAGTGAGTGATAGACAAGGTTGACCATGGTTATGCCTTAGTCTGGCTCTATGAGCATTAGCCATTAACTGGGGAACCTAAGAATTCTAAAAGTGCCTTAGTTTGACTCTCTCTGCATCAAACTGTTAACATGAAGCCTAAGACTCCTAAAAGTTTCTTAGTCTGGACGTATGCTCCTTGGGTATTAACAATCAATCATACGATTCCTAAACGTACCTTGATCTCGTTCTAAAAGCCATAGTCTTTATCATTGAACCGTAAAAATCCTACAGGCAGCCTTTGTGTCTGCAGTGGTGATTGTTTACAAGACGTCCTAGGTACTTATTAAGGCTGAGTGGACCTAAGAGAGCTCCAAAATTGGTTCTGAATCCACTCACCACTGATGTTAGCCATGACCGTGAATAGACTGTTGGTGGCTATGTTTGTATCTCAGTGCACAAACCATCCCATCTTCACTGGACATCCGTACTTACTCTCGCTCATCCATACACGCATACACCTCCGATTATCACAGTTGGTGTGAAAGAAGTTCAATATATACTATTACAAAGACACGATACCCCCGTATATCCTCAACAGACTTTTGGGGAAAGTGCTGTTAGTAAGCACCTATGAAGGCCCACACGGTACAATGAATGGCCTTTGTCTCCCTAGTGGTGATGTTTACACACCGCACCAGGTACTCATTTGAGGCCGAGTGGACCTACGGGAGGTCCAGGACCGGTTCAGATAACCCATCACTGGTGTTGGCCTTGAGCGGGATTCACACTCAGGATGCCAGTTTCGTAGCGCAGCGCACTAATCACTATACTACCGCTTTGCAACGTACATTTACAAGCACAATTGCATGCACAATAACAGATGCACACATGGCAAGAGTCCGTGGAACTCACACATGAATGCCAGCAGGTTGACCACAGCTCCCTGCAGGGTGCTGATCGAGGCGATGTCTTTTTTCCTGGGAGATGAGGGTGGAGATCCCTTCTGAGCGTCTCTCCTGTGAGACCAGAACCAAAAGTGACTCCCACAGCCCATGTCTTACACAGCACCAACACACACAGCATAATTACACATCATCATCACTCACAACAGTATCACACAGCCCGTGTCTTACCCAGCATCATCTTATGAAAAATAAGAATAGGTTTTGCCTTTTCTTCCAAAAAACTAGGTGCTCTGATGTTCAAACACCAAATAGATACCTTTTGTAAGGAATCACATCTTCATTAACCACACGTAATTGTGGTGAACATGCAAGCAAACATTGTCTGATAATTATATTTGATGCAATGCCTTTGAAAATGATTGGCCTCGAACAGAGACAGCCTTCTTTATGGCCTAGTCTCACCAGTGTCAGACCAGAGAACGCCAAAAGGCAAACAGTGAACATGTTTGTTTGCAGGTTCATCACAATAAAGTGTGGTTTAATGCAGGCTTGAGTCCTTCCCAAAGGTATCTATTGCTGTTTGAACATCTTAACATCTGTTTTATTGCCAGAAAAGGTAAAACCTATTCTTATTTTTCATACTATTGTAGTGACATAGAATCGGTCACATAGTATAGCGCTGGCTGCTGGCAGGGAAGGGGATCTGCAGCTTACAGCAGCCCTGCCTGACAGCAGGTCACGTCATTGACCAGAGCAGGATGTAGGGGAAGGGTCACGAAAGGGACACATCGAGAACCTGCTAGTAGGTTCCAGAAGAGGGGCGTGGCCGGGGCGTGGCCGGGGCGGAGCCAGGCCACGCTGACAGTATGAGAGGGGCCCCGGGAGGGGACCTAGGTGCTGTTGTTTGGAGTGTAATACAGTCGTGCTCCTGCTGGAGTCTTCATCTTCGTCTCTGTCTTCACCATCTCGGTGTCGCCAGTCAGGCAGTCTACTAGTTGTCCTGACTGGGAATAATAGTTACCATGTGTGAACTGTTAAGGCCGTTTAATAAATAGAGTGCATCCTACTCTTAGTTTCTCTGAGTCGGTCACTACACTATGATACAGGCAAAAAGGTCCCATAATACAGTATCACCTCACACAGCATCATACCACACATCATCATCACGCACAACATCACACAGCATCAACATACACAGGATCATACCACACATCATCATAATTAAACACATTATCATCATCACGCAGCCCATGTCCCACACACGGCGTCACCCCATGTGTTAATTTGTGTGACTTCATGAGTCCATACCGGTTTGTCTCCTTCAGGTGAACCTGCAGGAGTCAGACACAGGGGGCGCGAGTCAGTTCACCTCAGCTACGTTAACCACTCGGTGATTGGTAGACGCGATGAGCTCGGCAGCGCTCAGCCATTCGCATATTCCAGTGTTGCTGGTTGTAAACAAGAAAAGCCGTGGAATCGTTTGGACTCGATGGTTCTCATCAGTAAGCCCCCTGTATTTCTTGAAGTTAAAAGCACTTCTATTTTCAGCATGACTGATGGTTGGTCTACATTTGGTTACATTAATAATTAAAATGTAGTGTGAAGAAGCCTCAATCTGTTGTACATTACAGGACCATGCGGTTACAATTTAAAATGATAACATCTGCATACATTACCAACAGAATAACTCGAGGGATTTGCGTGTTAATCGTTTATTTATGAATTGGAATTTCAACAGTAATTTTTATCAGAATATACAAATCCACGTCAGTGGACTTGTTTCCTCATTTAATTTCAGAATGCATGGGCTCTCCATTGTATTGGCAATGCAAGATGCTTTATCCTTGTGTTGAGTTACATCGCATGTGCCATGTTTATACAGGTAGGAACAATGTTACAGGTAGGAACAATCTTCCACACTGCCCACCAGGGATTTATTGTCTGTCTGTGTGTCTGACTGTCTGTTTGTTTGTCGTGCATAAATAAATATATAACATAAACAGCTCTTTGATTGGTGGAAACCTACTTCCGGGTACGGAGAGGGGAGGTGCCTAAGGGAGGAGGTTCAGGGGAGGGGCCTAAGGGGGGGGGGGCGATAGTTAAGAGGGCTGTCTTCCTGGCTACCTAAAGTCAAGTTATTTTTTCTACATACAGGTAGGAACAACAGGTTCCACACTGCCCACCAGGGATTATTTGTCTGTCTGTCGTGCATCTTATTCGCTGCGTTAACTCTCCCATGCCACTCGAGGCCATCTTGGTGCCAGTCCTTTCCCACCCCACCACCTCTGTGCTCTCTCCCTCCCCCACCGATGGTGCTTCAAACAATGGCGAATAGGCTTCAACGTAAATATTAAGAGTCTTCTATTAAGAGTCTTCAAGGCGGTACGTGACTCCACAGATATTTGCTTTATCACTAAAAAGACCATGAGTATATTGATAAGCTTTTTTCTCGTATCTCTTGACGCAGAATAAGCTGCCTATGCACATATAATATCGTATTGTAAGTTAGAGTACTGGCGAAGCGTACTCAGTGTTTTGTATCTCCTGCACTTTTATTATCGATTTGTATCGTTTGCTTATGGAATATTGTATTGATTCTTAAGTCATGGAATCTATAATCTTCTACTTTTTGAGTACTTGATCAAACTGCTTGGCGCATGGCACGCATTTTTACAGACGCATGTTGCAATGTCATTGTTCTGATCATTATAGATACAATATAAACAATATAATAAACGTACACCACTTGGTCAAGCCACTGCTAGATGAAGGCCTAACCACGCCATGTCAGTCATTGAGCTTGTTTTGACCATATTTCACTCATTGTGGGTGTGCTGAAGATTGGTAATGCTTTTTTAATAGGCTTTTGTGCATGCAATTATCGCAACACCCTTAAAAATTCAATGAACATCCCTAACTGGACATGTGTGCATGGTGGCATTGGCTGCCTGTGGCCATGTTTACGATTCAACCAGAGTCCCCCCCCCCACTCCCAGCACACTTTCCAGTTTTTCAATTAATTGTGATAGATTTACAGTCATTATTTCATTATTTTTTCCCATTTTGACCATCTCTATTTTAATTCATACAGTTATTTTTTGGTTACTTTACTTTCTCCTCAATGCAACATTGCAAAAATGCAAGTAGAGTTTTAATTAGGCTTGGCCAAGACACATCGTGACTAAAAGGGATAATAGCAAGTGGACAGAACTTGGGATGGAATGTCAACCGATGGAGAAAACACGTGTGAGAAAATAACCACCACAGAGATGAAGCAATGAGATCATCTCATGCGCATGAGCTGGGTGGATCACAAGATCATGAGGGATGGTGACAATATCGGGGAAAATATTGGGGAACCTTTTCTCCCAGCAGTAGATTGAGCATGGCTGATGATGATGATGAACATTGGCATGTAATGTACATGCATTGTAAATAATCTAATCTCACGTGACTTGTTTATTTGTCAGGAGCATAATCAATTTCAGTTGATGAATTTATTTTACGTGCCTACTCAACGCTTTGGGTAGTTGCTACATTTGTGGGTAAGACACGAGGTTGCCATTTCTTAATTTGAAAAAAATAGGTTTGGCATTTCTTATTTATAAATTATTCTGACATGATACATACATCGTGAGTGTGAAAATGGATAATTGACAGTATTTTATTATAATACAGCTATTTTTCGATTTAAAGCTTTCGTGACTGCAGGGATTCATCTTCTTGGTTCTTTCGGTAAAGTCACGTAGAAGGGAAGTAATAAAATAATACAAATAAAACATAATAAAACAATTCTCACGACGTTTCGATCGCAACACAAGCAATCGTCATCAGGTGGGACAACCACAGTACACGGACGGTCACCCATGTAGCGACGTGAATATTGCAGAGAACGAGTACAGACGGGGTCCTTGAAGAATAATGCACAACTATTATGTTTTATTTGTATTATTTTATTACTTCCCTTCTACGTGACTTTACCGAAAGAACCAAGAAGTTGTGCATTATTCTTCAAGGACCCCGTCTGTACTCGTTCTCTGCAATATTCACGTCGCTACATGGGTGACCGTCCGTGTACTGTGGTTGTCCCACCTGATGACGATTGCTTGTGTTGCGATCGAAACGTCGTGAGAATTGTTTTATTATGTTTTATTTGTATTATTTTATTACTTCCCTTCTACGTGACTTTACCGAAAGAACCAAGAAGATGAATACAGCTATTATTGACAGTATTTGAATCTTATACAGGGAGGAACAACAGGTTCCACACTGCCCACCAAGGATTATTTGGCTGTTTGTCGTGCATATTTGTCTGTCGTGCACTCTGCGCAGTTCAGTGACTGTGACTGTCTTGGCATATTGCAGTTTGCTTGACTGCAAAAGTTTTCTGGTGCGATCGCCGACGTTCAGTGCAACCATCGGCGGTGTGGAGAAAGTGGGGATGTTCGCAACCATCGGCGACGTCTGGCCACAGTACGGCGGCGAGCGCACAATAAAGGACGAGATTCCCGAAGAGCGTGCTGCCCGACTGGAGCGCACGCGCGTCGCGAAGGCCGAGAAGCGACGCGTCAGCGTCGATACTGAGGACGCCATGCTGGCGTCTCTGGCCGAGACCGCTCTCGCTGAGCAGGACCCTAGTGAGGAGACCGTCAGGTTCCTGGCGAAGTCGCAAAATTTCGCGAAGGATCCACGTCTGGCGCTGCTGTATTTACACCTGTGCGCAAACCAT